>NC_056743.1:1367684632-1367984632 GCF_019279795.1 Protopterus annectens
AAGAATCCTTAACTTGGAAGGTTTATGCATGACAATAAGCTTTCATAACTCTGGCAATGGTAATCTGTTAAGGTTTTCCTCTGGTAGGGGCCATAGTTTAAAGAATGTTGTTCCTTGGTAAGCCTCATGCTAATGTAGCAGTCCAGGGTAGCAACCAATCAGAACAATACTAGTAACAGCAACCAATCAGAACAATACTAGTAACAGCAACCAATCAGAACAATACAAGTAACCTATCTTCTCTGCCGCCCAGAGTACCTCACCCACTTCCAATTTAACTGCTCATCTACCTGATGTGCTTACACTCCTTACATGCACTTTTCTTGCACACCTTACATCCTACCAGAACTACATAATAGACAAACCCCACCACTATCACTGCACCCTTACTTTCACTTCTATTCATCACCCATTTACTAATTACACTTCTCATACCATCACAATCTCTATCCCAATACACCCACCATACTACCTGTAACCTGTTACATTCAAACAAAAAATATCCCTAAAATATGACAGGTTAATTAGCAGATTTATAAAACTTATGTTTACTGCCCTATCTAAATTACCCCTCACTGGTGATATCCACCCTAACCCTGGTCCTACCACTACCAACTCCTCATCTAAATCTCTGCCTAATAGCTGCTGCTTCTCTCAACTAACATCCAACAGAAAGACATCTGATGTCCTGTTCATTTGTCTAAATATCAGAAATATAACTAACAAAACCATGACCTAAATGCCAACATAGCCTTATACTCTCCTGATATTCTCATCCTGACTGAAACCTGGCTCAAACCTCACATCAAAAGTGGGAAATACTCCCAACATGTTATAACATTCTTCAAGTAGACTGTCAATCTAAGAGAGGGGGTGGTGTGGCTCTAATGTTTAAACACCATCTCAACATCCAGATCCTTAACACATCTGCCCCCCACATTGGAAATGAAGAAATCCTATATGCCAACTACAAGCTAAAGCCAAATAAAACAATCAGTATCATAGGATGCTACTTCCCACCTGTCCGAAACATCCCACCTCTGGAAAACCACCCCAGGAAACCATAATCCTAGGTGATTTTAATATCAACTTGGCTATCTTGTAGTAACAATCATCCAGACCAGAACCTAAACCTTCATGGTTTCTCTCGTAGGCTCATAAGTGTGTACTAGGCTAATGGCCCTGGGGCCTTTACAAGCCTAGCCACAGGATTACCCTGGCATAGTGCCACCCGACCTTAGTTCCCAGTGCCTCTGTCGAGTACAGCCACTGGAGTTATCCCAGGGGTGAATTTTCTGTTAACCCATCCACTCATCAAGATTTCTCTTGAAGAGGGTCAGCGAGGTGCTCTGCTTGACATGCATGGGAAGTCTGTACCATAGCATTGGCAGTCTATGGGTTATGAACCTGTCCCTCCAGCATGTTCTGTTAATTGTGGTAATGAGGTTGAGGTCTCTGAAGCATGTAGTGCAGAGGGATTGGGATTTCTTAAGATGTAGCATTTCTAACAGAGCTGGGTCAGACATGGCTTTGTAAGTCAAGCAGAGATCGCCTCTAAGCAGGCGATATGAGACAGAGAACAATTGGAGTTTTTTTGAGTCTGTCCATATAGGACAAGTATTTAAGGCCTAGGATCCTCTTTGTGAGGTACTTTTGTAGCCTCTCCAGTTGTTGGAGGTGTCTAGTGAGGTACATGCCAAATGGGGCATTGTACTCCATGATTGGTCTAATGAGGGAAGAGTAGAGGGAGAAAATTACCTCTTTCTTCCTGGATGCAAAACCCTTACTAATGAGATGTGCCATATAGAAGGACTTTCTGACCATAGTGGCAATGTTGTGATCAAAAGAGAAGTTGCTGTCAACCTGTGTTCCCAGATCTCTTATAACGCCTTCTGTGTTCAGTGGACTATCAGCAATGTGGTAATTCATGGGAACCGGGTTTTTCACAAAGGGATGAAGACACATTTTTTGGCACTGAGCTTAAGGCCATGGTTCTGACACCAGTCATTGGTCTCAGTGAGGCCATTCTGTACGATGTCAACATCACTTGGGGAGTGAGTTAATAATAGCTCCCAACTTGCAATTGTCTGTGAACTTTGTCAGCCAGTGTCCATTCGTGTTGGCCTGGACTTCAGAGAAGTAGATACCAAACAGGAGAGGACCCAGGACTGAACCTAGTGGGACTCTACTCGTGACTAGTCAGCAGTCTGACTTGGACTCAGTTACTTTCACACTGTGGGTTCTACCTATGAGCCAGTTTGCAACCCACCTAGTGATATAGGGGTTGATGCCAAGCTTAGTGAGTTTTTCTATGATTCCTGAGGGGGGAATGGTATCAAAAGCCTTGGCCAGATATCAAGGTAGGCTGTATGAGCCACCTTGCCTTCATCCACAGCTCTGGTGACTGATTCAAAGAAGTCAACCAAGTTGAGCAAGCATGATCTAATATTCACAAAACCAAACTGTGTGGGACCCAGAGTTTGGAGTTTCCCTATATCCTTGTTTATCAGGTCCATGATGATGCATTCCATGGCATTGCATATCAGACTCATCGGGCTAATAGGGCAATAGTTCACAGGGTCTATAGTCACTCCTCCTTTGTGAAGAGGTTGATTGTAGCAGTGTGCCATTTGGTAAGGCCAAAGCCTGAGGTGAGGCTGTGATTGAACAAGGCACACAGGTGAGGTGCCAGTTCACTCTGTAGTTCATGTAGAGCACAACCAGGGATATTGTCAGGTCCCATAGAAGCTGTATTCTTGGCTGTGGGCAGTGCTGTTTTAACCTGTGCAGCAGTAATACTGAGTGCCTAGCAATCTACTGGTATCATGATTGGTCCTTTGGGGGGGAGGTGTTAAATTGCCACTGAATCTGTCGGCCAGTATACTGGCAATATCTGTTGGGTCGGTATAGGAGGTACCATTGTGGAGTAGCTCAGAGCAAATCTGGGTATTGCAGTGAAGATTCTTTACATAACTATAGAAGGCCTTGTGGTTGTCTTTACTATCTGCTGCAATTCTGTTTTCATAGTTAGCTTTAGAGGATTTGATGAGGGATCTCAACTTTCTGTTGAGGCTGATAAGGGAGTTTTTCCAGTCTTGGGACTTCACCTTATTCCGCATCAGTTTCCTCCTTCTGTTGTAGAGTTTGTTTATGGCAGGGGACCAACAGATTGGTTTCCTTTTTTTGGGAGGAGAGTGTTTTGGTTCTATTGAGTATGGCAAGATCAATGCATTTGTGTAGTTGTTCATACAGTGCATAATTGTATGATTCTATGGTCACGTAACTATTCTCCATTTGCATGGGTGTCATAAAGTTAGCCACCTCTGTTTTTAAGAGACCAAAGTTAGCTTTGGAGAAGTTTTTCATGCTGGTTACCTTTGCTGGGGGGTTGTGGATTTCTAAGGTGATTAGTTTGTGGTTGGATCTACCCGGGGAGGATCTGGCTATTAGTGTAGAGCAACGGTCACCCATGTTAGTAATGACCAGGTCAAGGATGTTGCTATCTCTAGTGGGTGTAAGAATGAGCTCGTCCAGGGCATTGGAATTAATGAACTCCAGGAAACGTTGGGCAAGTGTATTGGTACATGAGTAGTTTACCCAGTTAATGGAGGGGTAGTTGAAGTCGCCTAGTAAGAGAGAATTAGGTCGGACCCTAATATTTTCCAGGGTGCTTAGGAACATGGAGTGCAAGTCTTGGGACATGGTTTGGGACCTATAGCCGGCTATGACCTGAATCGCTGTCTTACCCAATGTTAGCTGCACATGAAGTATCTCTGATTCTTTATGTTTGGCTACCAGTTTGGAGGTGTGAGCATCCTTTATGAATATGGAAACACCACCACCTTTGGAGCTTCGGTCCACATTCTGGGGCCTAAAAGTGTGGAATGAGTTATAGCCTGGTAGTGCAGGGGTGCTTTCTGCTGCCTTGAACCAGGTCTCTGTTACAGGATAAATGTCGATGTTCTCCATTTTAAGGAGTGCTTCGAGCGAGTGCATTTTGAGATTTCAATTTTTAGCATTGAGCAGCATGACCCTCAGATTGCATTTGTTTGTAGCTGTTATGGTGGTAATTTGGTCTTTGGAACACCACCTAAAAAAGGCACTATATGGATGGCAAGAGCCTTGGCCAGTATCCGGAAGCCCAGGGGTGACAGATGCAAATTATACAGTCACTAACCCAGATAAATAAAAACTCTAACAAACATACTACTCTTGACTGAATATTAGTCAATAAAGACCCTCACTCATACTTAGCTGGCTGTTTAGCAGACAGCATCAGTGGCCACACTCCAACATTCTGTCTGAGACACCACTTAAATTGTGCTAAACCCATTATCTATAAGCAAATCCAAAATAGGGTAAACTTTAACCATCTCTCCTTTATCTCATCCCTTCAAAAATGTGATTGGACACCCCTAAAGTACCTCGATCTGGATGAAGCCACCCACTTCTTCAATAGCACCTTCTTAAACATCCTAAACACACATGCCCCCATAGGAAATGCCAGAATCAAAGCACAGTACTCCCCTTGGCTACAAAAAAAAGCACCAGGGCACTAATGAAAATCAGATACAAGGCCTGTGAGCACTGGCGCTTAACAAACCCCCCCTCCTCTAGACAGTCATTCCTAGAGTTGGGCAACAAGGCCAAAAAGCAAATAAATGAAGATAAAACCCAATATTATCAGGCTGTCCTAAACTCCTCTCATTACAACCCTAAGCAGTTCTGGTCCACAATAAACTCCATTCTCCACCCAGGTAAAGTATGCACCCCCCTACCTACCACTCCCCCTTCCTCCAGCAGTATTGCTGACTCATTCAATAAACACTTTACTGAAACCATTCCGTCTTTGACTAAACAACACAACCCTGCACCCACCCTCCCTACATTAACCAAATACTCTGCTCACAGTCTTTACTTTTTCATCAGTGCCTACCTCTTATATAAAAAAAACTTCTGTTGAAACTTAATCCTACAAAACTTGCAGCTGACAATCCCCTTCTAAATACTTAAAAATAGCAGCAGAAGCCCTAGCTTATCAAGTCTTTATCTTAATTAATCAGTCCTTATCAGAAAGCTATGTCCCCACAGTGTGGAAAATATCCCATATCATTCCCCTCCATGAAGGTGGCTCTTCCACTGAACTTTCCAATTACCGCCCCATAACCATCCTTTCTCCACTTTCCAAGATACTTGAAAAATGCATCCATTCTCCAGTCTTAGACTACCTCTCAGCTAAAAACGTCCTCTCCAGCACCCAGCATGGCTTCAAGCCATTCCACAGCACTACTACCGTCTTGCTCTCTTTCACTAATGCTATCCTTCATCATAAAACTATTTCTGAATCTATCCAAGGCTTTTGACATGGTCTCACACAAACTACTAATCTTTGCTCTCACTAATCTATCCTTTTCCCAATCAGCTACTAAATGGTTTCACAGCTATCTAACTGGCCACCAACAATCAGTTGTCTGGCATGATGACCTATCTCCTCGACTTCCTGTAACACTTGGTGTTCCCCAAGGCTCCATCCTTAGTCCCCTACTATTCTCACTCTTCACCAATGATCTATTCACAGCCACCAAGCATGCTTCTCTTATACAGTATGCAGATGACTCCACCCTCATCTGCTCAGCCCCAACTATAACTAAACTTCACAAAATCACACAGGAAGCCTTTTCATCTGTAGAAAACTGAAAACTTAGAAATCTAATGCCCAGTTATTACTCAACCCAAGGAAGACTAAACTCCTTATCTGCCAACCAACTAAATCTAACTCAATTATTCCCCATTTTAATATTCTAGCCAAAGAAAATACTGTCATCTCCCCAAAAGAACACACCAAACTACTTGGTGGTGAGATTGATGACAATCTCAGATTTGACACTCACATTTCTCTTACCATAAAAAAGGTTCACAAAAAACTAGGTGCATTGTACAGAAACAAACAATTCCTCACCAAGACAGCCAGAATTTCTGCTGCCAATTCTTACCTAATCTCCACTTTACTCTACGTCTCTCCTATAATTACCTACCTTAGACAAACAGACCTAAACAAGCTCAAGGCTTGCTATGATAAAATTGCTAAGTTTTCCACTGCTGCAACTTATCGCAGCCACCACTGTATCTCATTTGGAGAACTTGACTGGCTTGAACTCCCTCAACTTCTTCACCTGAATCAACTCTCCCTTGCCCAGAAGTTAGTAAACCATCCTCTTAAAGTCCCATCCCTTCAAAACCTTCTCCATCCCTACTGCTCCACTAGACCTCTACACTCCAGCAGCAAAAATCTACTTCTAGTGACCAAGCCCAAGAACTCAGTGGGAGAAGCATTATTCTCCTGCTTCATATCCAGATTATGAAACAACCCCCCCCCCCTCTATAACCACATTACCTTCTTGCAATCACATCAAGACTGCACTAAAAACTCCCTTAAAAAGTCTCTGGTTATGCACATGCACCAATCCCAACTAGTAACCCCCCTTTTACGTCCCCTAGCCACCCTGCCTCATGCTGTCTGATCAGTGCATTCCTTTCTCTGCAAGCTCTGGCTCCCCCTTTACCCTCCTCTTCCCTCCTCGCTCAGTCTCTTGGACCTGTTATAACATGCTTAACTACCTCACTCCATCTCAACTCCATATACATATCCAACTGACTTACACCTAGCTTCCTCTCACTACCACATATAATACTCACTCGGTCTCCTCTCTTACTCCTCTATCTTCCCCTTCCATCACATTAGCCCTTCTAGCTTGTTCCACTTTCATGTGGAGCTACTGCTTGAGTTTAGTGCAATATTTGTATTCATAGGATATTCATATTCATTCATAGGTTAGTACTAAGCTAACTGCTCTTGTGAGTCATTTTAAGCCTAGCCAATTACCCCTTGTGAGACTCAAAGCCTGCACCTTGTGTTTGTAAGGCACACATCTTAACCATTAGGCCACCCTCCCAACCAGTATATATGATTTAGGTATATGAGTTTAGAACAGTATCTGTTTGAGCTTAGTCCTATCTGTTATATACATCCTACCTTTATTCCTACCCTTTAGCTAGATATTGGTATATCTGTTCATTACTATGTTTCATATTGTATGTATAAGCCAATGTTTGCTGCAGTATGTATTATTTGCTATTGTATGTATATTCAATTTTTCTTCATGCACTCTGCTGTTCCTTTATTGTTCTGTGGAGCTTTTCCTCCCAGGGCCTCCACTGAAAAAGGACCTGTGTCCAGCTGAAATGTCCCAGTAAACAAATGTAAATAAATAAATACATCTAATGTAATAAGTCATGCAATCTCCCTTGGAAATGGTGGTGGCTGGGAGGAAACAGTGAACATCATCTTTTGAACGCACTCAACTATCTACTCCTTTGGAGGAGTCACAGTCATTCTGTGATTACAGGTAGGTGTATTTTAGCTGTGTGTATATGTGCAGTATGCAAGTGTACACTTCCAGTAATGAGCTGGCATACTATCCGGAAATGATTCCTTACATTGTGCTTTGCAATATAAACTCTTGATCCACTGCAATCTGTACAAAATAACGCAGGTGTCATAAAATGAATGAATGAACAGCCTTGATTACAATAAATAATAAACACATATGAGGATCGATAACATAAATCCATACAGCCACAGTCACATCAATTATTATTTACTTAACCTTTACATGTTTACATGCAGAGGCTTCTTTGGATGTTCATAACAGCAGTTCCTGCATAATACACACAGACGAGGTTGTGTGCACAGTGCTAATTCATGAAATGTCATTGTATGTGGAGCCACATACCTTCTTACACAATTATAAGGCACTGAATAGTGCTGACAGCTTGAGTTAAAGATTGTGTAGTTAACGGCATGTGTAATACTGCTGGCAGAAGCATTGCCAAATGGAGCAGCATTAGCCGAGCGTGCATGATTGATGTGATATACAACACAGCAATGGCAGGCTAGCATGTCCAAGTGAATGTTTGCTTGTGCACACAATGCAGCCCCTCATACAGCTGCATCTTGCACTTATCCAGCACAAGAATGTCATCCTACTGACCACCAGATAAACCACAAGCCCTGTTCACCATATAAATGTAGAGGAAATGGAGTCAATGGGAAGGTAGGAAAAGGCAGTACAGCAAGCAGAAGGAAATATGCGAGGGTAACCGTAAACTATGAATGATGTGAGGGACTGTTTCTTCCTCAGGAAAAAAGCCCCCTTTTTAAAACATATTAGAAAAGATAGGTGGGGAGGATGCAGGGGAATGTTGTAGACAGAAAGAAGTGTAAGTGGCAGGGGAAGAAAACAGAGCACAGACACATACAGACAAAAAATTGTAGAAGAGAGACAAAAGCTTAGGATGACAGTGGCTTGACACAAGCATGCAGAGGGTGGACAAAAGGTGATGGGGGTGGGTTGGACAATGAACAAAAATGGGAGATTATACCCAAAGTAGGGAAAGCATCTGTAAGGGAATAATGCAAGAGTTTTGGCATGGCTGGATGCCAGGCTCGCAAAAAGGACAACAAACCCAGGTAACAGTGACCTTGGTTGCTGATGTCTTGGGCCTGTTCCTCCCCCAGTAGCCAGACTATTGAGGTCTGCCAGTCATGCTTTGTGACAAGCCACACCAGAAGGAGTTCCATGCTGTTAGGGCAGGTGGTCAGTTTCCTATCCTCATCATCACACTCCAGCATCTGCAAAGGGTACATCCATCTGATACATTTCCCCCCTCATGAGAAGCAGGCAATGAAGGTATCAGTAACAGCTCTCTGGATCACCTTCAGCAGGAAGCCATTTTCCCCTGCTAAGTGACAGCCCTTGTAGTATCCGTTGACCCAGCATGAGAGGCATCTTCTGGTTCAGACTGAGATGAGGTGAGAGTGGACTCATCACACCTCGTATATTTGATGACTCCAGTATAAGTTTTGGTTTATGAGACTGTTAACAAAGTTGTTTGTCATAACAACTTTATGAAGGTTTAAGTGAAGAACCAATGGTAATGTTTTATCACAATGGAGTCAACCCTTAGAATTACTGAGAGCAGATTTTATCTACGCCTTACTAGTTTAAACCTAGAGAAACTATTTAATGGTGGGATGAGATAGAGAGTTTGTACATTGTGAGAATCCCCAATAATCACATTTGTTTTATATTAAATGACTTTCAGGTAGCTATGTCAGCAACATGATTTTGAGTAGGTTCTGATATACCCATAGGTCACACAGATGAGGTAAGGCTGCAATACTCTGCAGCTGATAGCTGAAATATTCCGTAAGGTAAATGGAAACATTGCAAAACTAGGAGGTCACAGAGCACTCAGCATACAGACTGAAGAATGGCTGTAAATTATTTAGAATTATGGTAGGTAATCTGATTTTGAGCCAATAATTTATTTCAAAAGTGAAGCAGAAACAAGTTATGTTGTCAGAGGAGAGCTGAAATTTGAGATTCCACTATATAAAGACAAAAAAAGTTACAGTAAAGCAGGAATAAATGCAATTTAAGGAAGAGATAAGTTTTTTTATTCAAGTATTCCATGTTTGCAGGTTCATTTTTCCGAATCTGCTACTAATAGGTATGGTTTCAACAAGAATTCAAAGCACTTATGCCAAAACACAGCAAAAGCATAAATCAATAAGTACATTGCTCTGCAAATTAAGCAAAGCATTAGCAACCCTAAAAATCAATACTTTTGCTTACAGATGCAGTTAGGCATAGTCAAAACACAACTGAGAGCAAATATAGCATATATGATGTCCTTCACACAGCTGTAGTGCTAGCAAAGTTAACTATTTTAAGCTAACACTACATAAGACAGTGATATCTAAAGTAAATCAATAGAAATCTGATACATGCTTTCAGTTTTATTTAGGACTGATAATTTTATAATAAAAACAAAACAGTTTCTCAAAGTGGAATACTTTTACAATATAAAATCAGAAAATCCTCACAAGAACATATACTTAACATTTAAATATCAGGAAATACTGTAGAGATATGTAATACTGCTTGGCACTTTGCTGCAGACAACCATGCAAAACATGACTCAGATTTTTTTTAACCTAGTACACACTTTTGTACATAGAGAAAACTCTGTCACTAAAATACAAACAAGGGGCATACGTTACTCTAACAGTAGCAACAGACATAACATTTTTGGTTAACGTACTATACTGTGTACATATAGTGGGCCATATGACTGCTACTGCAGAAAAGTAAAACTGCATGAAAAGGCTATGATTGTTGCAGTACAAAGACCACTGTAGGATTTATTATGATTAAGTGTATTTACCAAGTCAAGACAAGTACAACTGAAATTAAATCATATGACAGTAAATGTAATCACAGTTACAAACAGAGAGTACAAAGCATTACCACATGCTCTGAAATGTGCATTTTTGTAGGGGAGCAATCCTTATTCCTCCTCGGATGTAGACACTTTCTCCTCAAATCCCCATTCTTTATATATACTAATTTCAAATTGCAAAACTTGGAGAAACGTGAAAAGGTAAAAAAAAAAAAGACACATTTTGTCTCTTCTCCGATTCCCCCAAACCAAAACAGAAATCACAGCATCTGCCACACAAACTTCTGGCATACTAAATAGTTGAAAACAAAACCTATGTTTCTTCTACTTTGTTTAGTGTGGTCTCAAACAAGGCACAGAATTAACTGTACTGCTCCAACCTACCAGCATATAAGCTTTAGTGATATTTATGCAGTACAGCTGTGAAATGCACAGGTACAGTTCTAAGGCATATTTATAGCATGGTCTGCTCTACAGGTATTTAGTGCATTTCAGCTTACCATTCTAATGAATAACTACAACTGCTCATCCTGACAGTTTTATCAGAGTCTCAAAAAAGTATAAAATATTCCACCTTTAATGCACAAAACTATGATCAGAAAACCGCAAACAGACCTTTACCTATAATCATTTTTTTTCTAGTGGTGCAAAAAGCCAAAGCGCCCTCAGGGTTTTGCATACCACACATCCTGCTACTTAATATAATCAAAACACAAAAACTGCAAAGCTGAAATCAAACTGGTAACAAAAAGAAACAAAAAAGGTGAAACCCAGTGAAACTAATCCACAGAGGAGTACTCTTTATTAACTAAAAGCAATTGCTGCTCCATGGATTGGTTTCACTGTGGTTTGCCTTGTTTGTTTCTTTTTGTTACTTAATATAATCACCTCGGAATCACCATTAATTGGGCAAAAAGCAAAAACCTTTTATAGCAAGTTCATTAGCTATGCAAATGCAAAACCTGATAATTACACCATGTCACTATAAAGGAATTATTAAAAGATCTACTAGTACACAGATGTGTGATATTTTATTGTGTATAACATTCAATGATTCCAAAGCAAGATTATTTACAAAGATATAACATCCAAAGCAAATTAAGTTATAAGAAGCAATTAACTTAAGAAGCAGATTTAAATACAGGAATAATTATTGGTGTTTCCCAATGCCAAGACCATACAGTAATATATTCCCAAAATATAGTCACTGAACAAATGTTCTGCAAACATGGCTTATGAGACAACAGCATTCCTCAACTCACAGGGGTTGAAGAGATGGTCTCCATGCCAGCTCTTCAGTGTGATTCTAGAAATGTAATGAACTTCCTTTGGCCTCTTTTAGTTAATTCTACCATGTTTGATCTAAGGTAATGTCACAAAACATTACAAAAATGAAAACAGATCTAATGTATGTGATATTGTGAACTGGATACTTGAAGAAATTATATGTTTGGATTAGGTCAAAATCTGAGCAGGCCTTGTGACATCTTTACCTTAGGCTATGAGACACAAGGCTGCAATATATCAACAAATAAAATGCTGCAAATGCTTTTGTTTGATAAATCTGCTAGCCATTGCTCAATACTTTTCATAAAATATTCAAATTAAATAATAATTTTAGGAAAGAAAAAGGTGCATAATTTGGGAGCAACAGAAACAAATATATACTTCTTTTGCAAATATATTTGGTAACCATAACATCTTAACAGCACTAAAAAAGCAAATTCAAGACAATTTTTTTCAAGCTATTTTATACTAAGTAAATAAGAGGAATTCTATGCACTTTATTAGAGTCACACAAGTGCATTCATTACTAAATGTAGACAACAGTCACAAAAATCTCCCCAATGCTCCATGACCATGTCTGGAAATGCTGAAGCCATCAAGGCCCTCATTGATACCTCTCTTTTCTTCTGGAGGGATTATTTTCAAACATAAAGATATTATTTTCTAAAACACATTCAAACTTTATTATTTTCTATAGCTGTATATACTGTCATAATCTTTTAGTGTCTGCTGTCAAAGTAAATTACTTGATATACATTTCTCAAACACTTATCAACTTGGCTATGAGTGGAAATAATTTTTATCTGTATTTTGGTTATACTGACTAATTCACAATAATATCGGATCAAGTTAGACACAAATAGACAGAATTGCACTGTTATCATTAAATTGGACCACAAGCAACATATTCAGCAATATGGCTTTAATCCAAGAACAAGTCCATTATGAATACAGTAGTACTCAAGAAAGTCTGTGATTACTGGCCAGCAGTGTTACATCCTTGCAATAACTTCCAACTTAATATAGCATTTCTAGCATTTACAAATGTATAGATAAATAAAACATTAAGTAAACACTAACCCCATTCTGTATCACACCATTAACACAGTCAGATACTCCAGCATGTGAGCTGTTAAGGGAATGCCCACTTTTCATGTAGTCATGTCACTCAGTTTTACTGCATTTATATGAAGCATATGCAAATGCCACTAATTCACACAAAGCTCTGTGCTACTACTACCGAAAGGTAATAGACTGCCCAAAATAATATCAATATAGAACGAAAAGTTGCAGTTTCAGCAGTATGATGTCCTAGCCAAACTATAATTGTTTTCGTTTGCTGTGTTGGACTAGATGGAACCAACCTAATGTGATGTACTGCTAAAACAGTGAAGTATGTTCAAAGCTATTTAAACTACTGAGCTTCTCCTGAAAGGTTACTACATCACCACAGCTTAACAGAGCCAAGTTCATGTCCCCAGCCCATATGCAACCTCAGCTCTTATTAAACCATAGAGGTAGGGCTTATGGTGAATAAAACTGCCTCCTTCCACCACATATGACTGAACTGGCATTGACATTCATTTTCACTGTCTGTGGCCAGCTCCTACAGCACTTGGACAATTAACTGGATCATTGCCAAGGCTGTCTCTCAACAAGACAAAGCTGACTTACTTCATGTGTTACTTTGGAAACACTTGAGATCTCTAGCTTTTTAATTATTCTTTGAATAATTCTATATCATGGATTGTGTACATTTTTCCATTGCATATGCCTCCTTTAATGTTACATGCATATCTTTTTGATATGGGGACACTGAAAATGCACCCTTCTGTTTTCAAAGGTCAACCTAACAATAGATGCATATGCAAATTAATAGATAATAACAGGCTTAATGAGAAAGTTACTGGCTTTTAAAATCTTTCAAAAATTGAGATTTCCAACCCACACTGATATAAATGAACAAGTTGTAATAAGACTAGAACACTTATGTTATTTAATTTGGTGATCTGCAGAGATCTTCATACTAACTCTGCTAGCATTATGATTTTGCAGCTGTAACGATTAAGCTCCTTATATGAAAGTTCACACAACTTGTTTAAATGTCAAAATAAAATCAGCAGACTTTGGCATTAATTTTGCTGTTTTTTGTCGTCTGCCTTTCTTCAATCTGAAGAAAACACAAGGCCTATGGCTTTAAATCACATCTGCTAAACCACAGAATACATTACTTAAACACCATTTTCCTATCTAGATTCAAATGTTCTTCTATTTTTGTAGGTCACTCAGAGTACGATTCCAGATCTTATTGTAGCTTTCATTCAAAATCTGTTGCTAGTGAAAGTAAATCAGAGCTTCTCATATGCAGTAAATTACCTCAGTGCTGGCAGTATCCTTTCCATGATGTGACTTACAATTACATGGTGTTTGGTCACAGTGGCTTACATCCCTTCCTTAAAATGGCCTATGTTTTTACTTTGTTCATTACTTCTAGGCTGTTATAAACACATGCTAATGTCTTCAAGAAAACTTGGCTGAAGTACATTTCATCACTTAACTTTTAGTTCAATACTTTAACTTTTCATTTTATCACAAGCAACACTTGAAAGAAACTGCAGTTGTCATTAGCTGAAGAACTTACTGTCTCTATTTCTTTTCTGATACACAATATGTTTCTCTTTTGAAGCAAATGTAGATATCATGCAAGAGAAGATTACGATTTCAAAATAGAAATATACTACAGAGGCAGATGAATTAAAGAGGACTGCAAATGAGACATAACACACACATTTTACCAATAACTAGTTTAAAAAAAAACTGTGGGAGTAGCATGTTAAACAAGCTAAACTGTGAGCCACTGACACAAACATGATGGACAATTAGTCACCAAACGTTCAGATCAGCAGCATGGAAGTGCTGACAAACAGACGTGCTGTAGACAGACAAACAGAAATGTAAGCAGTCTCTCACCCCTAAGCAGTAGGCTGATGTCACAAGACTAAGAAGGCAATGCCACCCCCCCCAGGACTGCAAGCTCAGTGTGACAGTTGTCAGTGGTAGTGCAGACTACACTGTATGTTCTCAAAAACACACAAAATAACAGCTGCTAATATTTATTTGGTGCACAGTTTGAATACCTTCTGTAGGTTACAGTCTTGTGGGTGGAAAGCTAGTCTTATGACATGACTCCGCTAGTGGAAAGCTTACCCAACTGGTCCATTTGCCAGTGCGACAGACTGCATGATAGTGGACTACAGACCAGGTGCCTGACTTTCTGACAGTTTTCTTCCAGAGATAGATAGACAGACAGACAGAATCTAATGTTGAATGTTATCATATAGGTTGTGACCATTCAAAAGAAGTCACATACTTTTTCATCCCAAAATTAAATTTAAATCTTTATAAATAGGTAATTGTTACCCATTCCAGTCAACTAACACATAAACTGAAAAAAGAGTTTATGAGAATCTCACTCAGATTAAATACTACTACTAGTAATATGAAAAATAATAAATTGCAACGAAGACGTATACATTAAGCTGCAAAATAAATTGCTGTAAACATTTTCAGAACTTTCTTAATAAGATCTGATAAGGTTGCTATATTTAACAGACACAACTTTAGAGCATTGTAATTGAAATGTTAGTTCTGCTGTTCATACCAAACTAGTATACCAGTCCCACTACGCGAGTTGCAGGTCATCCAAAAGAACTGGAGAGAGTGATATCTTGGCTGATCAAATCTGGTGTGGGTATAGGTGCTGGATTGCTATACCCTGCATAACTAATACTTACTGGATGCTAGCCAGAAATGCCCATGTAAAGATTTAACTTAATAAAGGGTATACAACAAGTACAAAAGTTCTTGGGATGAGAAATACATAAAAATACATATCCTGAAAGTGCATAACATAAACATGAGTCTATGTCTGCAAACAAAAGACTGCATTTATTAACACAGGGCTAGAAGCAATCAACAAATAAAGTAGTTACACACTTGCATTCAAGTTTAGAATAAAGAAGCACACAGTTTTAGTTCACATACTAAAAATGTACACCAAGTCATACACTATACATTTCTTCTCAATTCTGTCATTGTATGCCTGTCATCTGGTTTCCAAATTACAAATTCATTTAATAGTATATTAATCCTTACTCTCATAACATCAGCAGACATATTAATGTTACTCCAGCAAAACTGTGAGCAAATAAGGAAAGGTAATGGAACAGAAGGTTGTTCATTCTCTTCAATAATCCATAAAAGTTTCCATGGAAACGGGTATGGAAACCATGCACTGAGAAGTCTGATAAAATCTGAAAAACTTGATCATATACATGCGTGCATGTATATACATGTATAATATACTTTAAAAGTCCCTCGAGATGGCGTATGTTATGAATAATATGCAGTTTAAATAAGCCTTGGAAAAAAAAAGGGAAACTGTGTAAGTTGATCTGTATATGGATCCCTCTCAGTTGACTGAGTTTTCAGAAACTCAGAGTTCATAATGGTGAGATGACATGATCAAAATTCTGAAACCCAAAGCTTTTGGATAGAGATCCTGGTACAGTGAGGATTGGGAAACCTACCATTTTCCTGAACATAGTGCGATGTTGAAGTTGGTGTCTGTAATTAGCAGGGGGTGTGGGGGAGTAGGGGTTGCAGGTGGTCTTGTCACCCTGCAAAACCTTAAAAAAATAGATTTTTGTTCTTTATTGTTTTTTTTTTAATGTTCAAGTTATTAGAAATGTGATCATATCATCTCTACAATATGAATTTCGAGTTTCTGAAAACTCAATCAACTAACTTAGATATATGTGTGTGTGTGTATATATGTGCATGTGTGTGTCTGTGTGTAATGTGTATACACACATATGAAGCATGTGTAGGCATAAACTTATGTGTGTCCACGTGTACAGATATAGTGTTGTCTGTGTATGTGGGTTCATACATGCATGCACACACATATATATGTGTGTGTGTGGGGGGGGTATGTTTGAGTGCATTTGGATCTAGATGTTGTCAAGTTTGTTTTTTCTTAGCCATGTATCCTTAAGACATATTCACTAAATCCCATTTCAGCACAACTTACAAATGTGCTACAATGTGAATCTTGGGGAAGGTGGCATGTCATGTACTCCCATGTTCCTGAAGTATATATCCCCGTATAACTGACGTATAATAAAGCAGGGGCCAATGAATGGGTGATGTTCTTGAAAAGACAGATCGTCAGGTATGTCGTGTGTGCATGCATATGTGTGTGCACATTTTTATTTTATATATATATATATATATATATATATATATATATATATATATATATAAATATAATACACACACATACACACACACACACACACACACACATACATTATGTGTGTGTGTGTCTATAAATGATAAACGCAATGATGAGTTTTAGGGTTAAAGGAATGATTTGATAGGCATAAAAAATTCATGTAGAGCAAATACTTACATAAAATGCTTACATAAATAAACAAAAAAACAAGACAGACAGTAAAACATAGCAATGAGACAAAAATGTAGTTGGTTCTGTTGTTATTTTGCATGGATACAAGCTGGATTAGCAAGGCCTCCTTCACTACATGAGGTCTATAGTTCCACAGACCATTAAGTTTTTTTTAAAGGTCACAGGCTTAAATATAAAGTATGAGTAGTGTCTCTAGTGCCTTATAACTCTCATTAATATTCAAAATAACTGTTGCTAATGACTTATATGAGATCAGTACATGCAGCTCTTATCGCAGCACAGCAAGAAGGAAAAAAACTGCAAGAATGAATGGCCATGTGTGTCATCTGAAAGTGTGTGTGCTTTTTTTTTGTGACAGGATGTCTCAATCCAGAAATATGCATCAATAACATTATAAGGTATTACATTAAATAACAAGGAAAACACAGTATAGCATATATTATGATTTCACCTTCTTTTTCATTCTTACATCTTTACCTTTCTCTGTAACTCTTTGATTCTAGACATTACATACAGAAGTCTTTTTATTTGAAGAAGACCATGCAGTTTTAATATAAACTTGACCTACAGTATTATACCTTTGCCACTGTGGCTAGGTACTCTATCTGCTCTTTTATCACAGTTAATATCATGCCTCTGTTAACCCTTGTAGGCACAAATTAAAGAGATAAAAGTACTTCCATTTTTGTAAGCCAACAGCAATTATATCCTGCCTGAAGCACTTTAAAGCCAATTGTCCTCATTTCCCTCAGAGAGTGCGAATGTGTAGCGAATGCTTAATGTCCATCATGCTATAGATATGACTGGTGCAGTTGGCTCCCTTTTCCTGCCGTTTGCAATAGAGAGCTTTTCTGCTTTCTGAACAGTTAAAGGATGATTGCCTCTTACCTTGCTGTCCCTGTGGATGAGTTTCAGTTCATAGTCCGGGAGAATGTCTTTCCTTTTATTTACATCTTCCAATGCCATTTCGATGGCAGGTCGACATGCTCTCCCTCCAGGCCAGCCCCCACTCATGGGGAAAAAGGCGCCAATATGAAGGGACTTCTTTCCTGTAGTGATGGACAAGAGGGAAAAGAAAAGGCATAGGGTTAGCTCCTTAGTGATAGACATTCCAGATGAAGACTTTATAGAGAAAGACTGCCTGGTTAATCAGGTATATATTGTGTGAGGGAGACAGAAAAAACAAGCAAGCAAGGAATCAGGAACCCTCTCCATTTTAATGCAGCACTATCAATGAAAAAAAGCAGCTTGTGATGTCACACTGGATATTAGCATCCAGCCTCACAGAGGGGGAGAGAGAGAGTGAGAGATGAAGGGAAGGCGGAGGGAGAGAGAGAGAGAAAAGAAAGGGGTGTCTGCAACAGGAACATGAGTGAACAGTGATGCACAGGAGAGTGAAATAAAGGAGGAATGCAAGATTATGTGCAATTCTGAATGAATAGAAATAATTATATCAGACAATAAACTCCTCTAAATCAGACCAAACTGCATTACAATTTTACTCTCATGGTTTTATACTGATGAAAATGTCTAGCAGTGAGTACAGAAACACAGGCACTAATAAACAAGAAGTATTGACTAAATATTATGCATGTGGATGTTTAATCAGTTAAGGTATACTTATCTGCACTGCTACTCAAAGAAGTAAAGTATCCCAACATTTCTTAGGAATTAAACCTTGGTATCCACTCAGTGACTGAAATATGTTATTATTAACTATTTAGGTAATGTCTTTCCAGGTTTTTGTACGGAATAAATCATTGTGATCAGTGCCGAAGAAAACAGTTGAGAACATGAGCTTTCATTCATTCCTACCAAATGTTATTTTAGCAATCTGTTTACATTAAAAGTTTTTTTCTAAATACATAAAACAGAAATCCAGTCAATGCTGAAGCACATATCAACACAAGTTATTTACATTGTACATGTGCTGCACTTCTGCAACATTGTGATACAAGATTCACAGAGTTTTAAATAATCGTTTTTGTCTGTACTTTCTCCATTAAATGAAAAAAAACAGTGGAACCATAAAAGAGGTAGAATATTTGTTTGAATGGCAGCTCTGCTGACAAGTGTTCATAGGCTAATAATGATTAAAGGGCAACTAAAGTGAAAGTCAAGGTTACAGTGTGTTGTGAAAATGTACTTTTCTCCAAGGCAGAAGGACATCAAGAGTTGTTATATTGTAAGGGGATGCAGGAGCATAGCCCCTTGCATAATGGGAGTTATGGAGGGCTTTGCAGTGCAACAGAAAATAAATACCCAGTGGATTTTTTATCATATTTTACATTGTGTAAAACAGCGTTTGCATTGCTGTCCTCCACACTAACACCACAGCACTAAGTCAAAGATGCCATTTGATGTGATTGGCATATAATACATATTAGCTCACCAAATGCCATGTGCTGCAAATGAAGTATGGCACATGTAAACAGAAGGTTACTGAAATCTATGGGGCAAAATTACATTTCACATCAGCTGCCTACACCTTTGCTATAGTCAGACTAGACTACAAGTAAATAAACATTAAACCAAGGCTGATGTCCAGTAAAGTATTTAAATGCAGGAGACAGAGGCACACTGTACTATGAGTGATAACAGCAACAATGTTTGCTTACATCCTTCAAAGCTGCAAACAGCTAGTTTAATTTACAACATGAAGTAGTATATTGCATTTAAAATGGGTTTGAGTATAGATTTAGAGGAATGAGATTAGATTGAACATCTGATTCTGTTGATGCATTAATCTGAAGCACACTGAGATGATCATACAGAGCCAGTACAATTGTATTCATTTACTTACTCACTTACCTACCTAGTTAGTTAGTCAGTTAATTAGTTACATTCGATATCATTTGTCTGCAGGATTGTTTTTGAGCTAAAAGTGAGTCATATTTTTCTGGCTTTTTAATATTATCCATCATATGCAAAACCACTGTGTAACTCTGTTGCATGCCTTAGCCCTATTTACATCAAATTAGCATGTCTGCCCCTTACCCCTTGATAATTCATCAAATATTCTTCATTCCTACCTTGTCTTCACTGCTTAATGTAATTGGCATATTGTGGGAGTATATTAACATATCAAAGAATGCACTCCGACTCAGAATTGTGATCCCCAACCCTGTTTTGACTATTGTTTTCTCCCCTTCACAAAGTTTATATGACATTGGACTGGTTATTTATAGAGAGGAGAATTTTAGGGTGAAGGATCAAAATATCCTGACAAAGTATGGTCTGGTTTTACCATCCTTAGTAAAGCACAGTTGTGTAAGATATTACCATAACCGCAAATGCCCTACTTTTCACTATTGCAATATCTTTTATACTTGGGATATCCTGCTGAAGATAGTCTCATGTATGGTCAGCATACTGAAGCCTTTACCCTTCCAACAGTCATATGTCCTACACACAAGTAGTAAGGTGTATATATATATATATATATATATATATATATATATATATATATATATATATATAGACAGATACCTTATCCACAGAAATGAAGTGTCCCAGGAGAACTAGAGCAATTACAAAGAAACAATAACATGTCCATTCACAGAAGGGAAAAAAAGGAGATAAAGACATAAGAAGAAACCCTTCAGCCAGCAGAAGACCAACAGATAAATAAAAAAATGGGGGCAGGAGGGAAGGACAGAATGCTGCAACAGTGGGAATTAGGACATCTACTGCTATGATATGATCTTACACAACTGTACTATGGCCTTCTTTAACACTGATGCAGTATTCCCTATACTGGGAGAGTGCAAACGCTACTGAAAAGCATGGGAAGAAGAAGACAGAGAAGAACCCTCCACAAACCCATGAAGTATAGCCCTGGCAAATCCAACTCTGGTCCTGAAAATGACATCCAACTTATAATGCTCACTAAAAGTGCTACAGAAGACAAGTAGCAGCTTCCAGGATGTCTCTAGTATCCAGAACCTTGGAAAAAAGCACTAGAAAAGGTGACTGCTCTGGTAGAATGAGCACAAACCAAAGATGAAAGCCGATTGCCAATAAAAAATAACAAATAGAAATGGCCTTTGGAATCCAGGAGGAGATGGTTTCCTTAGACACTGCTAAACCCAATTTTCTTGCATGAATGGAAACAAAAAGATGCTCAGATTTTCTGATACCTTTTGTCTTATCAAAGTATTATCTCAGCTGTCTGTATAAATCCAAGGCATGTACTACCTTGTCACTAGCCAACTGAAGGAAAAAGGGGGGAAAGATGGATAGACTAACTCAAGGACAAATCATTAACCTCACTAGGCATAAAAGAAGGACTAGTGTGGCTTTCCATGTTGGCTGCACACTGATCAACAACTTAATACCAGTGTGAGAAAAGAAACTGATAGATAAAAGCCAGTACTTATGCCTGTTTTACTAAAATTCAATTTTTGGCTAGTAAGTACACTGCCTGGATGCCAGTAAAGAAGAATCTGAGAGAGCCAAAAGGAAAATCAACTAGAAAAGGTGAAGAGAAGGCACTAAATGGGAATAATCATGTAGGTGTTCAGCAAAAAGCAGTTTGAGCTCCAGCTTTAGTACAACAGATGGCTTCCAGTAACTTAGAGAAAAAATAAGTCAAATGTGCTCAGAGTTGATTAAAATAAATGAAGCACTAAAGGAGTATATCAATTCAAATAACAAAAGTCTGAAAAATGGAAGAAGCTTTAAACAGCTATTCAGATGAACTGCTGAGCTGCAAAGATCAAGACTGAAATGAAGAAAATGCTGGCTGAGTATCAGGCTGATCAAGAAGAGCTGTTTCAAAAAATGGTAGACTTAGAGGACAGAGCATGCAGAGAAAACCGGAGATTTTCTGCTGTACTAGAGAAACAGGAAGGAACAGACTGTATTAATTTTATGACAGCGCAAATGAGTAACTAGACTACTGGTATTCTGCAGCAGGATCTGTTAAATGAAAGGGCACATTGTGTGTATGTTTGAATCCTGGCCACTAGAAAGCAACCAAAACCTGTATTAATAAACAGTTAGTCATACCAGCAGAAATGGTTGATACTGACATAACTGTGGCAGAAGGACAACATATTAAAAACTGGAAAGAATAGAGTGTTTGTGGAAAATGATTATTCGCTGTAGACCAGGCAAGAGAGGAGCACACTTATCCCAGCAATCAGGGAATGATGACAGGCAGGTGAGAGATCCAAGTTGGTATATTGAGCTGTTTTCAGAATATTTTTCTCCTGAAGGATCACAATTATTTTTGATGCAGAACAGCCTAGGGGAGAAATGCACAAGTTTGTCAAACAAGGGGTGAGCCATCAAACAGAAGGAGACTCTGCTTCTCATTCTTCTGATGGTAAGATTCATAGAAAGAATTTTTTTAGTGAAACCTTTTCCAATGTACCAAAGGAAATGCTTGAGAGACAGAAAAAAAACACAGTAGTTGACTAGAAGAATTGGAAGTATCTTGGACTTGCACCAGGTTCTGGGGTTATGTGATAGAGATCAACAAGACCAGCACCAAAAAAATTAGTGAATAAATGTGAAACTATAAAGCATCAATCATACTTGTAAAATATGACTTTACAAGAAAAATTGGCTTTGAAAGATTGGATTTTTGCTCACTTTGTTAAACTTGTTGGGGGACTGACAGGCATATGCCACACTTCATGTCATTAATGTTTAGAAGGAAATAAAATGCAGAAAAAGGGAAAATGAAAATCCAAGGAGAGAGCTTTTGTTCTTAGCAGTATTTTATAAAACTTGTTAAGATATAATTTGCATGACATACAGTAAAGTATTTTCAGTGATTGTTGTATGCAATAAAGATACTAAAGTAAACAAGTACTTTTATTCTCTCTTTTTTAGTTTTAACAAATGTAGACATTATATGTAAAAACAGAAAAAAAGGCTTGACAAAAATCACATTTAATTCAATAGGTTGCAATCTTGGAATGTCGGGGTGGGGGATGGGATGTAAGTGCGCATTGGTTATAATATGTATGGTACTGAAATGTTTTCTTTTTACTTTTGCAGGGGTGAACGTCTGGATTTAATGCCTTTGGCTTAATCTCATGTCATTTTTTATGAATGTAAATTGATTTTAAAAAATGAAGGACCACAATGTAAAAATTAGTTTTCTTTAAGCAAATAAATCTGCAGTGCCAGTTGAGAAATTTGGGGCTTAGGACGTATTTTTATATATTTTCTTCTTATATTTTTATGGAAACAAGACGACTAAAGGTGAAGGCAATAAACCAAGAGGTCTGGACATTGTTTACTGAGAGAAACCTAAAATTAAAAGTTACAAGGGCAAGCAGTTCAGTGAAAAATAAAATTTTGAAATTATTGAAAGTGAATAAGAGCAGCTTTTCTGGTAGCTAAATAATTTAATGCATTTACTAGAACAGTGCATCACTTAGCTTTATTTAAAGATAGCCAGAGTACTTTTTCTTAAGGCTAAAAGTGAATGTTTTCTGAAAACAAATTGTTTTTTTCACATCTGGGAGGGGAGTAAAGATAAGACAAGAACAGACAGCAATTAGTTTAAGTAGGAGCACAGGCTGTAACATGGATCTTAGCATGCATAACCTTAATTTTAGGTTAGTTAATGCGTCTGGGTACAGCTGTTGATTTGGGGCAATTGCTCCTATCAGGAGAGTTAAACTTCATTATATGAAGATGTACATAGTTTTGTGTGTTTGTTTTAAGTTAACAGGTTATAAGTGTATGTTTGTATTATTTTGTTTGTTTGAGGGTTTTCATTATAACAAGAATTTATTTATTTATTTTTTATTTGTTTACCAGGATGTCTGACTGGGCCAGAAGTCCATTTTCAGAGGAAGCCTGGGGGATAAAGTTCCTTTGCAAAAACCACATGCAAATCCAAGCAATACAATACCAGAAACACACAACAATTTTACAATACAAGAAAACACATTACAGGATAGTACAAGAAATACTAAATAACTAAATTGAAGAAATAAATAGATGTCTAACAAAATATACAATATAGAGTAATAATATTCTGAGTGGAAAAAAATTGCTAACTAGCAATCTGACAAATAAAAGTAGATTGCACCATCATAGGGAAATTGTAGATTTTTAGGTAAAATGTAATGGTATAGGAGGAAAATAGTATTAATATCATATATTGTATAGAAGGCAAAAAAAAAAAAAAAATGGGTCTATATCACGTCGAACTAACATAAGTTCGAACGTTGTAATATAAAATATCAAACCCTAAAGAGTGTTGTTGTGTCTTTCGGCTTTTCCCGGTTAGGGGTCGCCACAGCGGAACTCCGGTCCGCTAATGATTGGCAGTTGATTTTTACATGCTGAGTTGCCAGCCCTAACGCACAACCTTCAACGAAGGTACGCCCATTCACGCATGTCTCCACAGTAGATGATCTAGCTGAGAATCAAACGGGACAATGTCTTGCTGTGAGGTGATAGAGTGAAATTCAGAAATAGCGAAGCCACGGTACATTGATTTTCTTTCCCCAGGGAAAAAATCGGTAGTCCATTTTCGGGGCTTTGCTATTTCCTTCACTGTGGCGCGATCTCGGAGTTGGTATATTTAAGTAGGGGTGTGGGGAGGGTGAAGCACCCCCCATTTTAGTTTAAGTTTAAGGTTTAAATTTCTTTTTGTCACAGAAGAACGATTGTTTTCCCTGGCAAAAAAATCTCTATTCTGTGTTTTCGTTATTGGGTTTCGGACTTTAGGGTTTGATATTACAACATTCAAACTTATGTTAGTTTGACATTATGATATAGACTCCAAAAAAAAAAAAACAGATGATATGCTAGTGGCATGTACTTAAGACAGTGACAGCATGGCAGTGTGGAGACTAAGACTTGAGATAGGTGTAAAGTGATTAAAGGAGTAGTAAATTAGTGGTAGGTAAAAAGAAGTTGAAATTTGGTGAGCACTGAAAAAAGCAGCTTAGAACAGAAAAAGAAAAAAAGATAATTATGGTTGAAGGAAAAGGGATGGACAGAATAGATCCGCTTGGGGTAGTGCAGGAGCAGAATTAAGTGTTAGCTTGGTGCACCTTAAGCAGTGTTTTAAATTTGGATGTATTGCTAATGTTTTAGTATCATTTCAGTTATGGAATTCCAGTACTTGGATATTTGGTAAGAGAACACAGAATTGCCATTATAGTCATTAGGTTTAGCTACTGTAAGCAGCAATTTGTTGAGAGGATCTTCTGTTGTTTGAGTAGGGCTGAACTAAGTTCTTAAGTGATGAACAGTAATCTGAATGGTATAAGATTCAACAAACAAATGTTAGTTGCTTGAGAGATAGGAGATGAGATAGTTTGATCCAATTTACTTTATGAAGTGCTGTACAGTGATATAATCTGTGAGGGGGGTTAGTAGCAAATTTTGTGATTTTGTTATAACAGGACTTCAGCTTGTTTGTCAGATTTTCTGAGGTTAGCAAATACTGGTGAGCCACAAAGGAGGGTAGACAGTAGATGGCTCCACAAAGGAGGGTAGACAGTAGATGGCTCCTTGCTATGGAATATCAAGTGGCATCGTTAGGTAAGGCTTGACTCTCTACAGTGAACCAAGCTTAATGTGGATCTTTTTGATAGGTAGAGTGAAGTGCTTGTCAAATTTTAAGTTGTCATCTATTGTAACTCTAAAGAGTTTGGTATGCTGTGCAGGTTCTATTTTAGTTTTATTAGCTGAGTAGATGGTGAAAGGGATATAGTTATCAGGTGCTTTACTATCAGTGAAGAGCATATGCTTTGCTTTATTTGGACTGAATATAAGTTGAGAGTCAGAGACATATTCTTCAATGTCCTGGAAATATTGTTGGGCTGTTTGTAGTTCTGGTAGGGAGGGAGCTGAGCATATGAGGGAGGAGTCATCAGCGTATTGAACAATAGCTGCATACTGGGTGGCTGTGCTGAGCCGATTGGTGAATATGGCGAAAAGCAGTGGACCGAGAATTGAGCCCTGGGGTACTCCTACTGAAACTGGTAGTAGGGTGCATAGTTCAGTATGCCACTTAACTGCCTGCTGGCAGTCAGTTAACTAACTGAGAAACCAGAGGAGGACAAGCTGGGCTAGATTTAAAGTATATCAAAATAACTACCAAGTGGGCTAAAAGTTCAACAAGAATTCCAAATCTAGCCCAACAAAAAAGTGAAGCAATAAAGCTCTGACAGGACAAACTTGGATAAAAAGTTTAATACATACACACCATTAATGCTCACAAAAATACGTTTTCGTTTGACATGCACTTCATCAGATGCAGGGCTGAATTAAACTCCTTCTATATATACTATTTCTCTTACATATCAACCAATGAAAAGTGAACCAATCAATTAATTAATTGTTACAACCTAAGCTGAAAAACATATGTATACCTGGCATTTGGGAACCAAAACTGGTTATAGATTATTCATTTTACTGATGAAGTGTATGTCAAAAGAAAACGTATTTTTGTGAGCATTAATAGTGTCTATGTATTAGGGTCATAGGGTCATAGATTAGTACTAGGCTAACTCACCATGTAGGCTATTATAAGCCTAGCCAATTACCCCATGTCAGAATCAAACCCTGCACCTTTTGTCTATAAGGTTAACACTTTAACCATTATGCCAACCTTCCAACCCAAAATAGGGACAAATATCCATTGAGGACACCAGAGCAAACCGACACAAACACAGGGAGGACATGCAGACTCCACACAGAAGGCACCCCAGCCAAGAATCAAACCAGACAACCTGTAGCTGTCAGGCAACAATGTCGCCACTGCACCACTGGCTACTTTTGATCCAAGTTTGTCCTCTCAGAGCTTTATTGCTTCACCTTTTTGTTGGGCTGGATTTGGAATTCTAGATTTAAAGTAGCTAGTTTTTAGCAGCTTTTGGTGTGGCACTGTATCAAAGGCCTTAGACATATCAAGAAAGATGGCAGAGACAAGCTGGTTATCATTTCTAAGATGGTTGATTGAGTTTGTAAAGCTGAGAAGGGCAGTGGTGGTACTGTGTTTAGATCTGAAGCCATGTTGAGATGCAGATAGGAGATTATTACTTAGCAGGTAGTTAAGGAGTTGTCTGTGTATACATTTTTAAAGAATTTTGGCTATAGGAGGGAATATGTCAATTGGCCTGCAGTTTGAGAATTTGTGGATGAGTATGAGATAGGAGACTTTCCAGATTTTGCAACATAATGCTCAGTAATTGACCAGTTTATTAGGAGAGATGTAGGGTAAGAGATGGAGTCTGCTGCTAATTTTAGAAATTGGTTGGAGAGTTGGTCAGCTGCAAGTGATAATGGCTTACATTTGGACATATTTTTTTATGTTAGTTTGAACTGATTTGATTGTAAAGGAATTGGGGGAAGTGCCTAGTACATTGGGGATAGATAGGGTGGTCTTGTTATTTTCTACTAGGGAGAGAATAGAGTTGATAAAGTGTGAATTAATTGTGTGGCTATACTATCTGTGGTATTTGGAGTGGTTGGAGATGGGGCTGTGTTCTGCCTAGGTGTAAGTAATTGTTTAATGGTACTCCAGCATTTCTGTCGATTGCTTTGGTGTTTTTTTGCATGGATGTACAGTAAAGCTTTTTGTTTTTTGATACGGTTGTGGAAGTCTTGCAAAATGTGATATAGATTCAAATGGAGATGACAAGAAACAACTGTATACAGGATCAGCCTGACAAACATTAGGGGGTGCATGTACCACAAAAGTTGAAAATAGACATTTAAAAAACTGTCAAATATAATAGTTAAGAATAAAACACCTTATCATAATAGCTACACTAAACATATTATTTTGGAATGTGAAAGGCCTCACAGATATAGACAAAAAGTATTGAATTACATTAAAAATGCAGAATGCCAATGGCAATGCTACAGGAGACCCAGTGATGAAAAAGTGAGCATGTGAATTTGATAAAATAGGATTTCAGGATAGTTACTCGGTAGACTATCAGAGACAAAGGAAAAAGGGAGATGTTATATCTTTTGCCAGAGGAGCCGCAATAGTGATAGAACAGGAAAGAAAGATATGTGCAAAGAGACACTCTGTCCTTATGAAAAAACAAAAAAATTAGGAACTGTCAAGAGGGGGTTTGAAGCTCAGCAACTCTCTTGCCAGAAGTTAGAGCCTCCAACAATATAGTCTTCCAAGTATGGCACTCAGGGAAGACAGAAATGCAGGCTCAAGAGGGAGCAGAGTCAATTTTTCAGAAACATTAAGGTTCCAAGAAGGGGGAATATGATCTCTTATGGCCTGATATTATTTATTATCTATTTATTTGCATTTGTTTACCGGGATGGTCCACTGGGCCAAAAGTGCCCATTTTCAGTGGAGGCCCAGGGAGGAAAGCTCCACATACAAAAGAAATTTAAATACAATCACATTTTCTATATACATAGAGAAATAACTTTAAAAAAAGACATAAGATCTTTCATATATTTCTAGCTAGAATAACAAGGCAATATACATTATATACAAAATGCAATATATCATCTGCTTTGGATACTGTAGAGTGAAGACAGCAAGAGATAGTTGTATAACTGTTAAATAGAGGGGAGAAAAAATTTAGTGAGATCAGGTGGGGGATGATGCGCTGTAGTCATAGCCACATGTACATTGCCATAGGGCTGAGAGATGCTGTTTTAGGATATGTGATTGGAAATAGTTCTGATAGAGCTGGGTAGGGAATTTCAAGTTGTAGCAATGGTACATGAGTAGAGAGATTGACCAACTGCTAGACTGGGTATTTGCACTTTTAGAAGGAATTTATTTTCAGATCTGAGTTGTCAGGAAGGCTTATGGAAAGTAAACAGGGAGGTGAGGGGAGGACAATTGGAAGGTTTGCTAATGATATTGTGAGCTGTGGTTAACTGCAAGTAGGTTAGGTGATGGGGAAGTTTGAGCCATTTTAGTTACGTAGGGAGATGCAGTGATGGGAGGAGTAAGTTTTGTTGGTAGTGAACCTGGCAACCTTGTTATAACAGGACTCGATCTTGGATTTTAAGGAACTTTGAATGTTAGTGAACAAATGGACATTGTATAAAAGTGAAGGAAGCAAATAGGATAGTGCAAGGGTTTGTCTAGTGGTGGGTGTGAGGTACAATTTATGCTTATAGAAGGTACCTAGTTTCTGATGTTCTTTTTCTAATGCAGTTTTGGATGTGTAGATCAAAGGTTAAGTGTTCATCTCTTATAACTCCTAGAAGTTTAGTTTGAGACACTGCTCTAATGCAGGTTTTGTTTTGTGAATAGATATTAAAATCTGCTCTATGGGGGGGGGTGTGTGATTTTTTGGGGGTGAATAGAAGCAGGTTAATTTTGTTTGGGTTAAGCGCTAGATGTTTTTTATTCATCCATTCCTCAGTGATTGAGAAAGCATGTTGGGTCCTAGCTAGGAATTTTGTCAGCAATGCAAATAATGGTTAAGTTGTCTGCGTATTGTATTACAGGATTTAGGAGGAGGGTGGAGTGGAAGTCAGTAATGAATATGCTAAAAAGGAGAGGTCCCAATGTAGATCCTTGGGGAACTCCTGTGTGTATATTGAAAAATGGTGAGAAAGAGTGGAGCCATTTAGTGGCTTGCTGTCTGTTGGTTAGATAATCAGAGAACCAGTTAAGAGTGGGGGGGGGGGTGACATTCCCAGATTGGATAGCTTTGCCAGGAGTAAGGGGTGGGATGTGGTATTGAAGGCTTCGGAGAGGTCCAGAAATAGAGAGGAAACATTTTTTTCCAGTGCCCCTTGTTTGGGTAACAGTGTTCATGAATGATAGGAGTGCAGTGGTAGTACTGTGATATGGGAAGAATCCATATTGGGATGGGGATAACATCTTATTTTCTGTTAGGAAATTTAGGAGCTGAGCATGGATGCATTTCTCCATGATTTTGAATAGTGGGGAGAGTATTGCAATTGGCCGGAAATTGGTGAAATCTATGTTAGGGCCACCTTTCTGAAACGGGAATATGTAACCTTTTTTCAAGATTACAGGTACATGAGACTCTTGGAAGGATCTGTTGATTAATATGCTAATGGGGTAGGCTATAGATTTGGCTGACATTTGTAAGTAATCTGGGGGTAGATTATCTAGAGCAGGTGTACAGGGTTTTAGTTTGAGTAGTAATTTGTGAATGGTAGCTGTGGGGATAGGGAAGAAGGAAATGCAAGCATTGGGTGGTTGTGTGAAAGTTGCATGACTGTGTGTTCACTAGCTTTATAATTTGTTTGTGTGGGGGGTGGCAGAGAGTATGGATATGGTGTCTATGAATTGTGTGTTGAAAAGGGTTGCTATTTCATTGGGGGATTTGTCTGGATGTGGGCATGGGTTGTTTTTGCTACCTGGATACAGTAAACTAGAGATGGTACCCCAGAATTTCTTAGCATTGTTTATGTTTTGTTTTTGGGATGTGAGGTAGAAGTTTTTCTTGTCTCTGATTATGAAGTGTTTGGCTTGATTTCAGAGTTGTTTAAATTCTAAGAGGTGAGCAGTATGTTTGGTTTTAAGACAGAGTTTCCATGCTCTATCTCTGTTTATCATATGTTGTTTTGTGGCTCTAGTTAACCATTTAGCATGGTTAGTTTTGATTAATTTTACTCATAGAGAAGTGAAGTTATTTAGAATATTTAAAAATGTGGTATTGAAGAGTTCAACTGTCTCATCTAAGGGTAGCACTTTTAGGGCACTCCAGTCTATTTGTAGGAAGGTGATGTTTAAAGTTTCTGGGCTGAATTTGGATAGGTTCCTGGCTAGTTTATTCTGGTGGGTATTGTGGGTGGGGGAGTATTTCTGAAGGATATAAACAGGTAGGTGATTACTTACGGTTTGAGGTAATGTGCCTGTGGCTGAAATTTTACTCAGGTCAGACACTAGAATCCAATCTAGTGTAGAGTCATTGTTTTTGGTTTGGTTGGGTCTGGTAATGTCTGTTACTACTTGGGTGTAGGATAATAGGTTTATGTTGGAGGTGGACTGTTTTTTGATAAGTTCTAACCAATCGGTGTTAATGTCATCTAGGATGATTGTTTCATTTTGAACAGTTTTAGATGTCCAGGCAAGGATTTTCTTTCTAGTATAGGAATGTTATTTCTGGGGAGAATGTAGAGATTGACTATACAGATTTTTTTATAGGTTCATATGTAGGTACTAGGCTATTGGCCCTAGGGCCTATACAAGCCTAGCCAAAAATGTACCCTGGCTTTCGCCACCCAAGAAAATTATGTTCCTGTGCCCCTGTCAAGCAGAACCACAGAAGTGATCACCGGGGTGAATTTCCTATTACCTATCCAATCATCAAGATTTTTCTTGAAGAGTGCTAATGAGGAGCTCTGTTTGACATAGATAGGTAGTCTGTTCCAGAGTATGGGAAGTCTTTGGGACAGGAATCTATCCTTCCAGCATGTTCTGTTTATTGTGGTGACAACAGGTTTAGGTCCATAGAGCGTGTAGCTCGGAGGGATTGGGATTTCTTTAGGTGGAGCATGTCCAACAGCTCTGGGTTTGACATAGCTTTGTATGTTAGGCAGAGATCACCTCTGAGTAGGCGATATGCGACGGAGTAAAGCTGGAGTTTTTTGAGACGGTCTGCGTAAGGCATCTGTTTGAGGCCAGTAATCCTCTTTGTGAGGTATTTTTGCGGCCTTTCCAGTTGTTGTAGATGTCTTGTGAGGTACATACCAAAAGGGGCGTTGTACTCTATAATGGGTCTAATGAGTGATGAGTAGAGGGGAACAATGACCTCTTTTTTTCTGGATGAGAAACCTTTTGTGATGAGGTGTGCCACGTAGAAGGATTTCCTGACCACTTTGGCAATGTGATTATCAAAGGAGAGACTACTGTCCACCTGTGTCCCAAAGTCTCTTATTACACTTTTGGTGTTAAGTAGACTACCGCTTATGTGGTAGTTCATGGGTACAGAATTTCTACCAAAGGGGATGACAATGCACTTTTTGGCATTGAGCCTGAGACCATGTCTTTGACACCAGGCATCTGTCTCAGTGAGGCCCTTTTGTAGGATGTCCACATCATTAGGAGTTTCAATTATGGCTCCTAGTTTGCAGTCATCTGTGAATTTAGTTAGCCAAAGACCTTCTGTGTTAGCCTGTACTTCAGAGAAGTAGATACCAAACAGGAGAGGACCCAGGACTGAACCCTGTGGTACTCCACTTGTCACTGGTCTGAAGTCTGATTTGGAGTCTGCTACTTTCACAGTGTTATTTAATTGGAGATACCCAATGAGAATTTCTGCAGATTCAAATTGAAGTATGGGGCTAGAGTAGGGGACAATGTTGAGGTGGTTGGAATAGAGTATGACAATGCCACCTCCTTTTTTATGGGGCCTGTCAGATCGAAGACAGTTGTGGCCTAGTGGGAGAAATTCAGTGCCTTTTATGTAAGGTTTGAATCAGGTTTCAGTAGTAGCAACTATATCAGGTTGGGTTTGGGAAATCCAAGCATGGCAGTTTGTGATTTTTGTTTCTGATGCTTTATAGGATTAGAGTTATCAATTGTAGGTTTTTACTGGAAGTATGATGGGCTGTGAAATCAGTGGAGGGTCCTGGGTTGGGATGGACATCCCCGCATTGAGAAAGGATTTGTTTTTTCAGAGGGTGGTAACTGTACAATAATCTTCTTTTTAGATGTTGTTTGCTAATTTGGGAACATGAGTTGTGTTTCTTAGTATGACATGACAGAACTTTTAGTATGGTGATATGAAAGACACCTTTTAGGAATTGCTTAACTTCAAAACTAGAAGACAAAGGTGATTCAAGGGCAGACAGGCAGAAATGGCTTACAAATTAGCTTTAGCAGAAGAGTATGCCAAATCAGTATTGAGCAATTAAAACAAATAACAAAGATCCTAGTCATGAGACAACAAAATAGAAAATCTCTTCAATTTAGCCACATAGGATTTTCTACCAGTGGATTTACTTGCAAACTGCAAAATCTGAAGCACAGCCCCAGAAAAGTGTGCCTAAAATTAATCAAAACCCTATCACCCAAAGTGTCAGTTGAAGTCTGGACAAATGAGGATGAATGAGAGACCCCTTATCTTGGATGAGAAGATCTATATGGTAAGGTAATGTGTGATTATTCCCCCTGACCATGTGAGAGAAAAGGGGGAGCCGGTGCTGTCTCTGCCAAAAGGGAGTCACAATCAAGTTTCTGGGTGTGTCCTACATGATCTTATACAAGGCTCTAGGAAGAAGAGGAAGAGGGGTTAAGTGTACAGGAACATCCCCTTTCAAGAAAAAGATATGAGATCCACTTGCCAAGCCAGTGGAGTTAAAATTCTGGAACAGAACAGAGGAAGTTGTCTGTTCAGAGGGGAGGCAAATAGATCGACTTGAGGAACACCCCACCAATGGACAATGTCTAGAAACACTGTCAAGCATCTATCTTTGAGGATATGTCCTGGACCTACTGAAAGAGAGTCTGACACTAGAATGTGCTCTGAAGGGATGTCAACTACCTGAAGAGAGACAGTCTGACACCAGAATGTGCTCTGAAGGGATGTCAATTGCCTGAAGACGCAAGTGATGGTGGATTGCAAAAATCCCAAGCCTGAAGGGCCAGCCTGCAAAGAAGGTAAGACCCCTGCTTGTTGATGTACCACATGCCTGTGTTCTTGTCTGTATAAACCTTTAGAGGACCTGGAACCCAAATGGCATGATTAAGGCCTGAAGAGCTAGATTAGAGCCCTCATCTCTTTAATGTTGATGTGGTATGACATCTGCTGATGGGACCAGAAACCCTGAACTTTCAGATTGCTGGAGAAAGCTCTGTAACCTTGACTGGAAGGATCCATGTACAGCTCTTGAAAAAGAAGAGGAATCTGAAAAGGCAGAATGGGATTTAGAGAGATCTGCTGAATTCACCTGCGTAGTTCAAGTTTGAGGCAGGGTAAAAGAGGGACTGGAAACTCCAGAGAGTTGCAGTGTTAGAATCAAATTGCCTTAAGATCCACTGAAATGTCTTGATGTGGAGTTTGGCAAAAGGGACCATAGAAATGGGGGATGTCATGAACCCTAGAGCTTGGAGAAATTCCCTTGCAGGAAGAACTAGAAGATAAAGAAGTTGTCAAGGTAAGGACCATGGGAGGTAGAAGACAAGCTAACATTGAATTGGTCTGAATCCTGCAACCTAAAAACACTTGGTCCTGAGAGGGAGTCAACACAGAGTTTTTGAGAATGAGAATGAATCTCACACTGCACAAGAACAGTATTGTGAAGTGTGGATTCTGAAGCAGGAGTAGCTAAGAGTGGGCTTGAATAAGAAGGTCATTCAGATAATGTAATATTTGGATTTCCTGAAGTCTGCAAATAGCTACCACTGGGGCCAGACATTTGATAAATACCACTGGAGCTGTAGAAAGAACAAAAGGCAAAGTAGAGAACTGATAATGAAAGTAAGAAACAGAGAAACATAAATATTTCCTGAAAAAGGATGAATAGAAATATGGAGGTAAACATTCTTCAAATCCAAGGAGCTAGAAATGCCTAGGGAAACAAAAGAGAGAGAAGCAAGTCTGAAGAGATAACATCTTAAAGGAAGGAACCTTGAGAAAGCTGCTGAGATAAGTCAGATCTAGAATGGGACACCATGACCCCTCCTTCCTGGGAAACAGAAGCATTCTGGGATGAAATCCTTTTTTATTTTATTAGTTTTATGAAATTGCAAATAAGTAACTGGACTTGTATTCCATGGCAGGATTTGTTATTTGAAAGGGCACATCACGTGCACAGTCCAAACATGGGCATGAGAAAGCAGCCAAGATCTGTATAAGTAAAGATGCAATCATACCAGCACAAAGAGTTGATCCTGACATAACTGTGGCAGGAGGGCAACATATTAAAAACTGGGGACTGTAGAGTGTGTGTGAAAAATTATTATTCACTCAACACCAGGCAGAAGAGAAGCAAATTTAAAACAACAATCAAGGAATGTTGACAGGCAGGTATTAGAGTCAAGCTGCTATATCCAACTTTGTTCAAAATACTGTTTCCTGGAGGATCATTTTTTTTTTTATGTGGGACAAGCTAAGGGGGAAATACAAATGTCTGTCCAACAACAGATGAGCTATCAAACAGAAGGAGAGTCTGCTTCTCATTCTACCGATGGTAAGGCTCATAGAGAGACACTGTCAGTGAAACCCTTTTCCAAAGTTACAAAGAAAAATGCTCGAGGAACAGAAAAAAGCACAAGAGATGACTGGAAGAATTGGGAGTACCCTGGAGTTGAACCAGAGTTTGGGGTTATGAGATGGGGATGAACAGAAAGAAGACCAGCAACAATGAAATTAGTGAATAAATGTGAGACTGTAAAAATATCAGTTAGATTTGTGGAATGAGGCTTTGCAAGAAAAAGAGTCTGAGATTTAATTTAATTTATAACCAAAAGCAGATATTTCTCTTAAAATAAGTTTTAAAGGGACTCTGCTTGTCATTCATCTGATAATAAGGCTCATAGAGAGATTTTGTAAATGACATATTTTCCAGTGTTCCAAAGAAACACGTAGTCTGGTTCCCTGTTCCATCAGATCCTGTAGGACCAAAGGAAAATAAGGAAGATGGTAAGGAGAGATTGAGAGAGAACAGAAAATGGGGAAGGGACTTAGATAACCATGTTGTATGATGGAAAGAACCCAGGTGTCTGTAGATATCTCTTGCCAAACTAGGAAGGAAATGATCATCCGGAGAGACAGATGTATCTGGCTGAGGGATAGGGTTGGCTAGATGTCAGACAGAGGTAGATTTATCAGGAAAACAGGGATTTTAGCCCCACACACTCTGAATAGGTTTATTTGGGAAATTCACATAGAAACTCTTTCACTTCAAGCTGATTGTCTAGGCTGTCAGAAAGCAAAAAAGTTTTCAATGGAAGGTCCCTCTAGAATTTAGGTATAGGAAAAAAAAATATTTGAGGTCCTGTATAACCTTGCTGTTATCCAGCAAGGTTTTTAACAATTCTGCAGAAGCAGTGCCAAATGGTTTCTATCTAAGGAAGAATCTAAAAAGTTTGGCCTTAATGTCATCAAATAAAGCCTGCAGTTGAAACCAGGAGTATATTCTCATGAAAGAACCTGATGCAGCTTCCCTAGAGGAGGTATCAGCTTCATCAGAGCTGAATATAATGGACGGATGATCTAACTGAAACATAGAGCTAAGTAAAGAGAGAGCAGAAGTCTTATTGTCTGAATCAGGCAAGTCAGACAATACCTGGCCCATGCAGCTGAGATAGAAGAGCCAGGTCATATCTAATAATGTTGGTCTGATAACTAATGACCCTAAAAGCCAAGGTAGCAGAAGAATACAGTTTTTCCCCACAGCTCTCCATTTCACAGCTGTCCTTGTCAGCAGACAGAAGCTTGGTAGAGGAAAACAGTTTGGTTGGCTTATCTGTGGACATGAAAACCACATCAGGATCAGATGACAGTCTTTTATACAAATATTAAACATCCTTAGGTACTTTATAAAATCTGTCTTCTTGGGGGCTGGAGGTTGAGAGTCAGGAGGCTGCTGTAAAAGTGTCCAACAAGGCAAGTAAGACTGAAGGGAGTGCAGATGGTCTGGGTGAATCCATTTGCAAAAGGTCATAGTATGGCTTCTGAACATCTGATACTTGTGAAAAATCCGATTTAAAGTGTTCCATCTAGAAGCAAAGCTGGCTCAACCAGCACCCTTTGTTGGTTCCATGAGCCAGTGCTCTATCCTGTCAAAGAATGGAAAAAAAAAAACTTCAATGTAGTTATTACAGTTCTATTCAAAATTCAGTCCCCCACCCCCCCCACTCTTCCTCTGAAGAGCCAAAGAAAAAAAGTCTGTTACTTCTACAGATGCACAACATGCCCCCCCCCCCCCCCACACACACACACACACATACACACTCATTCAGATACCCTGCATTGTCCCTTGCTTCACACATTTTATTGAAAAAACATACTTTGCTGTAGCAAACAGTTGTTGTGGTTTATATCCTGCCTGCATGAAGCACTAATGGGTTCATGGTTTATTTATTTATTTTTTTAATGTTCCTCCTTAGCAAACAGTTGCTACAGTGTATATCCTGCCTGCATGAAATGCTACAGCACTCAGGTTTTAGTTAAAAAAAAAGAGAGATTTTCATTTTTTGCAAACCAGCAGACCACATATGGAGAGCTATAGCACTCAGATTTGACCACAATTGCCTAAAAGAGAAATCCAGAACAGCTGATTGTGACCCCAACACTTTGTACCCAGTGCATGTGCCCCTCTTGCCCCTCCCTAGTTATACTACTAGTTCCATCATATGAACCACTGTATCCCCAAAAGTATAATTCCTCAGTAGGTGAGTCAGGGGCAAAGAATCTTCTTCATTAGCCCCTAATGCCAAAGGAGAGTGCATTTGAGAGGAATAGGCTAAGGAATCTTCAGCAGAGTACATTTCCTCATCAGAAGAGCAGAATCTCTTGTTTTCTTTGATGGAATGGATGACTACGGTGGTTTCAGAGCCATAAGGGTATTAAACAGCCCTTGAGTAAAGTCCTGACACTCTTTGTGAAGATATTTAGCTACAGTAGCTACATGTTTGGCTTTCTGTTTCTGTTTTAAAGGAATATTTTTTTCTTGACAAATCTAAAAGGGTCGGAAACCTATCTGGATTTAATAAGGGTACAAAGCAGCTCTTCCCTAACTGAAATTTGTGGAATTCCCCCTAGGCTCTTCAGATATAATCAGCAGTGGTTCCCTCTCAACATCTGTACCAGGCATTTGCACAACCTCTGTGAATGTGTGAGTAGGCAGTCCAGTGTCAGTCTCCAACTGGGTCACTGCAGAGAAAACTGGCATCATTACTGGCTGGTCTTTGGGTACTTCATCCAACCCAGAGAGAGAGAGATGTCAGTGAAGGCTGGAGAGCAGCAGATTCAGTATGTGCTTTTCTAGTTTTTATCTTAAGAGGTGGCTGAACTTAGGGGTAGGCAGATTCAGCCATTGTACCTGGGTCAGTAATTTCAGACACTGGTTTTCAAGATAAGTAGAAAGAGAAGGCATATGGCTGCAGAGGTGTCTTAGGGACAAAATCCTGACATATATCACATGCACCAAAACAAAAAAAAACACTACTTGTGTCTGTCTTTATGGGGGAATCTGCCTCACACATTCACATTTCCCCTTCCTGGATGACATGAACACAGACTATAAGGAGGAATAAAGGAAGGGACCCATTGGGGCACTTCTCTATATTGGGCTCGGTTGAAGAAGCAACTCAGTGAATGGCTTATATAATGAAATCAGCAGTAGTGTTCTGATTGGTTGTAAAGAAGTTCTGAGGATTAGGCATCCATAAATCACATATGTACCTTACACCTTGTGTTTAGAATATACATTTGATGGCCAATGCCAGGAAGAGTAAAGGCTTTGGTATGATGGCTGGACATTAGGCTATCCTTTGCAGGCTATCCCAAGTATAAAGAATACTGCAACAGTGAGAAGAAAGGGCATCACATATTTTGTCAGTATTTTAATGTATAATCATTGTAACATCTGCTACAAAACATATATGTATCCAAACACAAACGCGCGCGCGTGGCACACACACACACACACATTATAAAAGAAATACTCCCCTCAAGAAATACCACTTAAAACCATCACAAATTTAATAACTGTTATTTGCTTCTCTACATGCCCATTGCCACATTTATTGTGAATTCTATCCCATAAATGAACTGGAGAATACACAAGAAAGCATGTGGTTATAACTTTTAAAAAGTACTATGTATTAGGGATGCAAAAATAAGGAACATAAGTAGTTGACCTCTCCAACACAGCAATTTTCATATCTGAGAGAGTACACAGATCAGTGTTTTGGCAAATTAGGGAAGAAATAAAAAGCAGACTCTTGGAAGCCGTCTTGGTTTCACTGCAGACTTACATGAATGCACTGATGGTGACATTACCCTAAAAAATACAGTACACTCACCAAATGTCCTTTTATGCCCCGGCTAAGTAAACACTGATTGGTAGTTGCCTTGTTTCATAAATTTTACAAAACAGGATTAACTGGATGACTGTATCTAGCCATTCTTCACACTTACTGGCATGGCTTAGTGGTAAATCATTTTGTGTATGGTGTGCATAGTCCTGGGTTCCGGCCTTGCAGAGACTGTTTGTTTGTGCCTCTTTGGTCTGGTGGTAGGACTTCTGCCTTTGAGCAGTAGGTATGCGAGTTTGAAACTGTCCGTCCCAAACTTTATTAGGTGGGAGGTTGGCAAATGATTAAGGTGTTTACCTTACAGAGGGATGGTAGGATGGCAGAATGGTTAAGGTGTTTAACTTGCAGACACAAGGTGCAGGGTTTGATTCTCACATGGGGTACTTGGCTAGGCTCAAAATGGCCAACAAGGGCAAGTAGCCTAGTACTAATCTATGAACCTAATCTATGAACCTATGGCAATAAGAAACAGTAAAAGTTGTTAGGATTCTATAAAATTGAATCTTAGCATCAATGTTATGCAAAATAAATATACAAATATAAAAGAAAGAAGCCAGTTGTGTTGTGCTGCATATCAGAACAACACACTTTGGATTTCTGAATTAATAACTCCATACCACATCAGATTTCGCCAAACCCTAGCCTGTTTAACAGTACACAATAAAATCCACAGGAATAATTTTTAGATACCAGATATGTAGAATGATAGTAGAAAAAAAACTCAGTCAATTATATTACTAAAATGCAACCTAAGCTCACACACAGATCACACTGTCACAGTAACGTTTATCTAAAATCAGCATTGGTTGTATATTTAGCTACTAGTCTGCTTGCAATAAACTACCCAGGCTGCTTACAGTAATATCCATGAGCTTACAAAAAAGTTGCTCTGCTTTTCCTAAAACCATTTTTCTTCATTAATATTATACTACATCACTAACAGTGGTTCAGAAACACTAACAAAACCACCGTCTGTCCACACGATCTGGCAGTACTGACGTCACCCACTATAATATTGTCAAAATGAATGCCAATCAGGTAACTCTAATATCAGTCTATTATCACTGGGATCCATCTGCCATGCAAGTCCATACTAGTGATCACAATATTAGCCAGTCCACACCACTGTCGTCTTGCAATTTTGAGTGCTGTGGTCCTCTGCTGGTACTAGAGAGGCCATAACTGAACCAGAATGATGATCCATTCTGTACATTCAAATAGCACTCAGCTGACAGCACCATTCAGGCTATGTGATTATCAGTCTTCTTACAAACATAGAAATTATTCCATAATACCTAGTACAAGTGTGGTAATGCTACCCGTATCCATGTACCGATGCTTTTTTAAGCCAGATGACTGCTAAAATTATTAACAAATAGTAGTAAAAGTTATTAATATTAGAGATATCTTGCTACAGGAGTGCATCATGAAAAAATATGTAATATGAATTGCAGTCTGTGATCCTAGGCATCAACCTTTCAGCACTCACCTGTTTCTACATCTGACCTGATGTTGTGTCTTTCGGCTTTTCCCAGTTAGGGGTCGTCACAGCGGAACTCTGGTCCGCTAATGATTGGCAGTTGATTTTTACGTGCCGAGTTACCAGCCCTGATGCACAACCTTCAACGAAGGCACGCCCATTCACGCATGTCTCCACGCAGAAGATGCTCTAGCTGAGAATCGGACCAGACAGCATCTTACTGTGAGGGGACAACGCTACCGCAGCACCACTTACATAAATCATTGAAAGAAAAGTACATACTGTCACAATTCAAATCACACTTAGTAATGGTAAAGAATAATTTGATTCTGCTTCCTACAATATATGGCATTTAAACAGCTATATACTGAAAAATCATTGAGTCAGCTGGGTACTTTAACACCTCACCAATACTGTGATTGATGGTGCAAACTGTAGGAAATAGCATTGCCACCTTTTCAAATGCCCAAAGTGGGACATTTTTGGTACAAACATCAGATCTGCAGGGCAAAACATACCCACAGCCAGTACAAAAGACAGAACTTCACTTTTTTGCCTAAATAAAAGCTTATTTGTGTAGCATTTTAGCTGCTTATTCTGTTTTTATAACATTTAAGTGTTTCAGATACAGAATAACTGTTTTATGCAACTATTACATTAAATATAGGAAATAAATTTGTCCTAAAATCTCAGGACATTTACCATTTTTACAGTTTTTTTGCAGGACACAACTGCCCAAAGAGGGACTGTCCCTCGCAAAGTGGGGCAGGTGGTAACCCTAGTAGGAAACTCTTCACCAACTTTGCTTTACAGGAGTTTCTCTATCTTAGCAGTATCACTACCTTGTTACATAATGTCATTCTCATTTAAGTTGTCCTGGGTCTTTCACAATCCTTGGAATACATACTATGTTTGGAATTTGTGTGTGAGAGAGAGAGAGAGACCACCTCAACACTCATGGATCACATCCAAAACAAATATGAGTAAACTGACAGATAGACCATCATGAATTCTACACTTTCATCTTCTTCCTAATTCTTTCTCGCCTAGTATCATCAGCCAGGGTTTACCTTATTTGTATTACTTATTTATCTTTTATTACTGGTTAACCAGGTAAGGGAAATTACTAAATTTACCATTTATAGCCACAACCCAAACTCATATAATCAAAAGAAAACAGTAAAAAAAGAGCAAAGTAAAACATCACATGGAAATGCAAATGAAGGAAAAACAAAATAGAAAAGAAGTTAATAGAAAAAGTGTATTATGGTGTATACTGGTTCTGCTATTAAACCACGACTTCGTAAAACCTGGTGAACAAAAATGTGATGAAACAAAATGCAAGAAGTCAAACTATAAGCATTTTTTGCAAGAGTCAGTGACCCTGCAGCCCTCAATGTAGACAGCAATTCACCCACAATCCCCCCCCCCCCCCAACACACATAAACTAAGGCTTCATCACTGCTACTATTGTTTTCCACTGGCAAACAGTTACAGTGGTTTGATCCTTTGCATTTTGTAACTTGGCAACCTGTTAAACAGAGACCAGGAGCTTCTAAACTTATGAAGAAGCTGTGTATATTTCAGAAGAAAGAGATAATGTGTATGTCATGGCAAAAAGATGCAATATAATGCAATATAACCTGAGTTAACTATTATCACTGTATACAAAATACATGTAAATGTGAAGTCTTTTTGTAAGGTTGTTCTTAATAGTTTGTGGAACTTAGAAAATATTGATAATTAGAAAAACTATGAATGCAGTTAGCCTGCATTAAACACATCAGCACAGAAATAACTTTTAAAGTAAATGTGGTGGCATATATCACGCAGTTATTCCATTAAACACCGTCTCTAAAACACTTCAAACTGTTTTCTTAAAGAAAGATTTTTTATTACTTTAATGTTTCCTGCATGCATATAACTTTAGGTAAGTGATTCCAGGTAGCAAGGCCTAATTTACAAAATGCACTTTCACCTTTTTCTGTTGCAAAACGGGGTCTATTAGAGTCTTCTTAGCAGAATTTTTAGTCAGTAGTCTTTATGGCTTAATAAACAGTCCTAAGCGTAAAGGAAGACAGTTGTACAGTCTAAGAATTTTAAATGGAAGGTTACTTAAGAGTTGCCCAATTGGATATTAGCAGTCAATAAGTTTTTCTTAGCAATTTAAAATGGAGGCTGGTAGAAGTGGCTTGAAGAACAATGTGAAAACTTTATTAACTGTGGTTTGTAGGGTGTATGTGTTCTGGTGGAAAGCAGAGTGATAATGGGGAGGCCATATTTAAACCCAGGTGGAAGGATGTTTTTTGCTAAGGCTAGCTACATAAAATGGGAGAATAGTTGAGTTAGTTTGTAGTATGTATCTACATATTTGGTATACAGTATATATAGTTATTTCACTGTGAACTTTGAAGGATAGGCTAAGGTCTACTATTACATCAAGGTATATTTTCTATGTAATATGGGGGAATAATATAAATATAATATCTCCACATAAAACTGAGTTTACATCCAGGTATCTTTCCTGTATAATATGGTTAATAAGATAAAATAGTACCAGATAAAAGTGGGTTTTATTTGGCATTATTATGGGCTCCTAGAACATGGATAAAATCCTATTAGTTTGAACCCTCTTCATCAAACTAACAATGACTTGCTATATAGTTGACCACTCACTAGTCTTACACTTTCTGATTAGGGCAGGAATAAGTTCAAGTGCAGTGCAATGGCTAAGGTCCTCCTGCATAACAGGCAATCCAAAGTACAAATAGGGGACATCTACTCTTACTGTCCTACATATGAAAGGAGTTCCTCAAGGATCCATGCTACCCCCAAATTTTGCTATCTGCTCATTAACAAACTACATGCTGTCCTCCCCCATATTCCAATTATTTTGTATATAGACAGCATGGTCACAAACAAAACTAATAATTCACCTAACAGAATACAAACTGAAATAGAAAATGGCCTTATCAAATCTCAGACTGATTATGTCAACAGATGCACATCTTTACAATAAGAAAAAAAATGTGTTATTTGGAAATGCCCACACATTATCCAAAGTCTCTCTCCCCACCAAACTGCAGCATTTTCTATAATAATAATTCAAATACCTATATGTCTGGATGACCTAAATCAGAACTTTCAATATCATGTTCAGCTATAAAAAACAAGATATGCCATCTCCTTTTAAGGTCTAAAAAATGTCCCCCTTTCTGTCCCCCTGTGGGAAGACTTGAAATATGAAAAGGATTCCTTATCTCATGACTACAATATGAACTTTCCTCTAATCCCAGAAGCTCCACAAAGAATATCTCTTCAGTTAGCATACAATAATATCTGCAGGTTCATAACACTATGCCCACACAAAGTACACAAAACGGTTCCTATAATTTATAAACTCAAATGCTATGGAACAACTGGTCACCACTCCCACAAGAGGGGAAAACATATTGGACCTGATCATCACCAACATGGGGACTCTATGTTCCATACCAGAGGTATACCCCTCATTGGTAAGATCTGACCATAAATTAATCACTATGGACATCCACATCCCTTCCCCACCCCCAGCAAAGGAAACCACGGTCAAAAGCTTCTCAAAAGCAAACTTCCCACTTCTCAAAACCGAGGTGGAATCCTTCAAAGCCCCATGGCCAGTGGAAAATATGGCCCAAACTGCAGAATCCTTTACAAACGCATTCTATGGATACCTACAGGAATGCATGTATCATGCTATCCCAAATAAAACCAAGACACACTCCTCCAAAGGCAGGAGACCTGTCTGGTGGACCCCAGCCATAAATAAGCTGTACAACAGGAGGAGGAAGCTACTACATGATAAAGCAAAATCCCTGAAAGGGAAGGCAACTCTGATCAGTACTAGCAAGAAACTACAATCCCTCATAAAATCATCTAAGGCTAGCTTTGAAAGAAAAATTGCATAAGACACTAAAGATAATCACAAGGATTTCTTTAGTTATGTCAGAAACCTGGGTGGAAACTACCAGATATGCTCTGAGTTAGTGCAAAATGACAAAATATACACTGAACCCACAGACATTGCCAACATCCTGGCAGACAGGTTCAGTGCAAACTTCTCCCCCTCTCCCCCCAAATGAGCAAATGACTATCCCAACAGAGTGTAGCCTCCCTGACATCACAGATGCACAGGTGAGAGCTGCCCTCTCCAAAGCAAAAAACACAGCATCAATGGGACCGGACAGTGTCCCGGGCTGCGTTTTACACGAGCTCTAAGAAGAACTGAACCCTCCCTTAAAATCACTGTTCAGTCTCAGCCTTACAACAGGATATGTACCCAAAGAATGGCGTACAGCAACAGTGGTCCCACTCCATAAAGGTGGTGCCACAACGGACCCCAGAAACTATCACCCTATAAGCCTAACTAGCCTGGTCTGCAAAGCTATGGAGCGTATCATCATGGAACTCATAAACAAAGACATTGGGAACCTCCAAACACTGGATCCTACCCAATTCGGCTTTGTTAAGGGCAGATCTTGCCTCTTAATTTCTTTGGAACAGTCACCAAGGCCATAGATGAAGGGAAGCTAGTCCACACAGCCTACCTTGACCTTGCAAAAGCCTTCGACACAATACCCCACTCGGGAATCATAAATAAGCTCACCAGCTTAAATATCAACCCCTATGTCACAAGATGGGTTGCAAACTGGCTTAGGGATAGAACCCACATTGTCAGAATTGCAGGTGCCATGTCATACTCTAAACCAGTTACAAATGGCGTCCCACAAGGCTCAGTCCTGGGACCTCTCTTGTTCGGTATATATTTCTCTGAGGTAACACAGGAGTATGGCTGACAAAGTTTGCAGATGACTGCAAACTGGGGGCCATAACTGACTTGCCGGCTGACACAAGCATCCTCCAAAAAGGTCTCACAGAGATGGATAACTGCTGCCTGAGCCATGGCCTAAAGCTAAATGCCAAAAAGTGCATAGTCATCCCCTTTGGGAAAAACAAAGTGCCCACAAATTACCACATAGGTGGTAATCCATTAAGTACGGAAGAAGTAATTCGGATTTGGGGACCCAAGTAGATTGCAATCTCTCCTTTAACAATCACATTTCCAAAGTGGTTAGAAAGACATTCTATATAGCCCACCTTATCATGAAGGGGTTCACATCTAGATCAAGAGAGGTCATTGTGCCCCTCTACTCATCACTCATCAGGCCCATAATTGAATACAATGCCCCATTTGGGATGTAACTTACCCGACACCTGCTACAACTAGAAAGACCCCAAAAGTACCTCACCAAGATGATCAAGAGACTCAAACAGATGCCCTACGCAGTATGCTAAAGAAACTCCAGCTCTACTCAGTGGCGATCTGTGCCTGATGTATAAAGCCATGTCCAACCCAGAATTAATGGACATGCTCCACCTCAAGAAATCCAAATCCATCAGAACTACATGCTCCAGTGACTTAAACCACAGCACAGAAATAAATAGAACATGCTGGAGGGACAGACTCATATCCCAGAGGCTCCCCTCACTCTGGAACAAAATCCCAGTCCATGTCAGACAGAGCCCCTCAATGACCCTCTTCAAGAAGAATCTTGACGTTTGGATGGGAGATCGTAAATTTACCCCTGGGATCTCTTCTGTGTCACTGCTAGACAGAGGCACAGTAAACTAACCTTAAATGGGCTATCTTCTGTGACCTACTATACAGAGGCACAGTCAACTAATCTAAGAAGGGTGGTGAAAGCCAAACACACTCTGGCTAGGCTTGTAAATGCCCTAGGGCAGATAGTCTAGTCTCACCCTATGAACAAATGCACTACAATTTCAAAAGCAAAGTGGCTCCTTATCAATAAGAGTTCAATGATCCACATAGTCCCTCTGGTCCTTCGATACTTATTCTAGATTCATTTTCTCTTTTCCTGGTGGACTGATAAAAAGAACCTCCACATAAAGCACAACGTCACACCCCTCTGCCTCAAACTTGATAACACCTCATAGTAAACTCTATTAGACAGACCATGCTTTTTCATTAATATCCCCTGTGATCTAGTCATCCTTATCCACTAAGGTAAAGGCTTTTGAATCCTACGAAAGTTTTCAGAAAGCAAATTAAGTAATTCCTATTTAAAGATGCAATTCTTCTTGAACAGCTGTCGTATTAAAAATACATTATTGCGATTATTTTATTTTTATAAGTACAGTGCCATAAGCTGGTGAAGTCTGACTGCATTTTGATCTATAGCAAACAGAAGGGGTGGTCTGGATTTAGTAGGAAATCAGTAGAAGGCATAGTTAACTTTAAGTAGGGTAGGTCAATGCTGAGGTTGTTAAAAAAAAACAAAAAACCTAAGGTTAAGAAAGTTGATTCAATACCCACTTCATAAAGTCTGCGACACAGGTTTTATCCAGTAAGTTGAGATGAAGTTTAGATTTTGTAGTATAACTCATTCATGCCCAGAGCTCTGACCAGACTGCATTCCACATCACACCTACACTAGCACCAGCTTTGAAAGCTGATTGTCACATTCAGGTCTACAACACTCAAAAAGTATGCCATATACCAGGATATTTATTAGAATTAGATCACAGGAAGAGGCTGCAAAAGACTAGTAACTGGATCAGTGCAAGGATGAGAGAAATACAGGAGTGCTTGCAACAAAAACATCTTCAGAGAATAAATAGGTCAGGAATGATTTCCAATGCAGTGCAATGGGTAAAGTCTTCCTACACAACAGGCAGTTTAAAGTCCAAATAGGGAACAACTCCTTACTCTGCCTCACATATCAAAGGAGTTACACAAGGATCAGTGCTATCCCCCCAAATTTTCTCTCTGCTCATTTAAAAATTACCTGCTGACCTCCCCCGCATTCCCTAAGGAAATTCAGTGGTATGAAGAGAAAGAAATAAAACAGTGTAGCAGAAATGAGAACATGGACAAAGAGAGTAGGGAAAGAAAAAAACATACTTAATGATTCAGCTAAACATACAAATTCATTGGTGGCAAGGTTGAGGCAACAGGAAGGTGATAAAGGAATATACCAGCTGAAGAATAAAGCAGGGGATGGAAATAAAAGAGCAGCTAGAAAGAACTGTTCACAGCTTTGAAAGTTGTTATAATGGCCTATATACTGAAGAAGATGGGCTGGGGGAGGGCTTGTAAATGTATTTTCTAACTTATAGTTCAGAGGTTCAATGTCAAGTCCTTGGCAATTGTCCACAGTGCATTACAAGCTTAGATAGTAAACTCTGTTCAAAGGTTTCCTCCATCCTAAAGGAAATCAATACAAGATAGAGCAGGAGACGATCTGAGGCTCCCCAGCTAATTATCTGGGTTAATCTTGAAAGTGGCTGTGGTGCTACTCTGCATGACAGGTGGTAGAAGCTTGTTCCAGAGATGGGGATACCTTGCAGATATGAATGCTCCATGTCAATGTGCTTTGTTTACCTATCCATGAAGGTTTATTGCCCTTACATGGGCGTTTGAGGAACCAGAAGAAAAAGGAGGTCACGAAGGGTCAGACTCTAATGTGTCAAAAAGCTATAACACACCTGGTTGAAGACACATATCACCATGGAGGAGTTTATAACAGACCCATTACTAAAAGAGAGAAAGAGCTATTATTGCACATTTGCAAATCAGAAGCATATTATTTAAGTCTGCTGTCATTTTGATGTGAACTTGGCCAAGTACTTTCAGCATACCCTTCATCTGTTGAAGTGACTATTTTAGGCAAGAACTAACCCTATTGTTCATTTCTAGAATATGGAGCTGTAAAGATGCATGGTTCCTTTTATGTATACCAAAATCAGTTTAATTTTATTTTATTATTTAACTTCAAGTGTTCGGTTGAAAGGAGTAAGGAAGAAAAAAAAATGTTTTTTTCTGTGTGTCTGGTGTACCTGGCATATGAACAGATTTCAGACTGCCTAACAGCTTCTCAAAGACTTACCAACATGCCCATAACTCTGCTGCTGGTGGTTAAGTGATAATTGCTGATATGCTACTTGTAACTGCCCATTAATGCATCCCTTGACTAGAGTTTAATTAGCAGTCCACAGTGAGGTAACTGATGTTTAGAAAGGTCCTTTTGTTAGATTTGTAAATAATACATGCACAATAAACGAAAAGTGAGATATGCAAGAATGCACCTGTGTGGAAGAAACAAAATACAAGAATAGGATGTGTGTGAGAGACAGACAGAGAGGAGAGATATGTGATGTGTACAGCATGTGGGATATCAGTTTGTCTCAGGAAACGTTGGGGTTGCTGAGCATGTGGGATCTGCAGTAAAGCAAGGGAAGTTCAGAGGTTGCTTACAACAAATGAATAAGCAAGAATTATTGCCCTCTAGTGATAAAATACAACATTCACATCAGGGTTAACTCTTACTCACCAAGAAAACCAAGAAACCATAACAGTATATATTTGCCAATGCCTCCATATACTTGAACAGCATGATTGCTTCTACATCTTAGAATAATATACATTCAGTAATCATAAATGTAAACAAAATAGCCTTATTTAGGAAACAACTTAAAAAACACAGATGTGAGTGCTATGACAAACCTGGATGAAGATAACTATTTAGCAATGCTGCTTTTTAAACTGCAATTTGCACTTCATTTATTTACAATTTATATAATTAAAGACTGACCACAAGACATATTTATTATTTTTGTCTTAAAGTACAGACAAGATTATATTATGCTTAAAATGTTGTGGAAGTTTTGGCAACTTAATATACCTGGGCAATTTACTTAAACTATTCTATGTTCCGGACAACCATGAACTATGTTGTTATCATTGTTTGTCACCACATTGCCATTCTGAATACTCTATTAATTAGCATATCACTCTATAGCTATTAAACTGTGTATCTTTTGCTATAAATCTAGGACATGTCTAAAAAGGGTCCCTGGACCAGCACGCATACCAAGTTATGAAATTTAAAATAAATACCCAAATCAATAAAATATGAGATCTAGACAAGACAGTAGACAGGCTAGTAAAGGGCATAGTAATACTATACATCAAGCAGCAAGAGGCCAGTAGGCAGCATAGCTAGAAAAATACAGGAGGGAGAAAGGCAGAAAACAACAACACAGGAACAGAAGTTGTCATAGGATTAACAGGCAGCTGGTGTGGCAAACACTAAGGAAAAAAAGGAAATGGAGCTAAAAAAAAGTTGAAAAGTAGAAGGAAAATGAGTTGAGGGGAGGTGTTGACAACAGTGACAATGATGGCGTTAGATGCTCACATGCAGGAACAAAAGCAACAAAGACTGCATCAGGGAAGTGCACAGGGACTGGGGTTTAGTATAATGGTCAAGGTGTTTTCTTTGCACTCATAAGGTACAGGGTTTGATTCTCACCTTTAATATGTAAGGGATAGGTTTGGCATAGTGGTGAATATCTTCACCTCATAGACATAAAGTAGAGGGTGTGATTCAGACCTTGGGATATTGGCTTGGCTTAAAAGGCCCTTTGCGGCAGATGGCCTAGTATTCACCTATGAAATAAAGGGGAATAGAAGATGCCTGAGACAGAACAGTAGAAAGGATTTGTATGTCAAGACAAGAAGGATGAGAAATGATTTAGCTGCATCACGAAGGTTGGACGTCGAGCTGGCACCTCGGCGTTTCGTAAAAAATCTACTGCCAATCATTAGCGGACCGGAGTTCCGCTGTGGCGACCCCTTACCGGGAAAAAGCTGAAAGACAAACAACTAGGAAACAGGCAACAAGCAGAGATAGTGAGGAAGGCTAGTGAAAATGGTGGGAGAGATTACAAATAGAAGTAGTGGCATGGGGCAGGAAGTGATAAAGGGAAGACCTAGTGAGGGGTAACAGAAGGGGATTTTGGTGATTCAAAGCTCAGTCATCAATAGGAGTAAGAACCTTGGCTAGGGAGACAGCAAAGACCTAGCAAGACATGTGGGAAGACAGGGCCATCCTTGTCTAAACTTGTAACCTAGGTGAAAGGCTCTGTGGTGCGCCACCCTTCCCACTACCCATTCCATCTCATCCTGGCCTACTCACACTATCAATTACTTTTTCTTACTTCCTTTTTCTCATTCATTTTTCCTCTGCAGTTTTATATTCATTCATTCAAGATGTTCAATTTAAGCATGAATGACTTTACTTTGATAAATGTGGAATAAACAATTGCTCCCCAGAATGATCTGAGATGCATTTTAGAGTTCTTAATAACAATCTTTTTATATATTGATTGCCTAAACAAAAAAATGTTCAAAGAATGAAATAAATTTAGTATTAGTCTTCATTTTTTTTTCCTGCATCCTTTCCGCATTTCCTAACTGACCGTGTTTGCAGTCTAAAAACTGCAGCTGAGGTAACTAATATTAAGCTGGAGGGCTGGGTGTCACTAGCCACCCAGAAGCCATGACATTTCTAGGTGTTCTGAAATATACTCTAGCATTTTTTAAAAGTTCAGTTGTGCAAAATCTTACCATAACAGTAGATATCCATTCCTTCACTCGTGCAGCATTCCTTACTCAAGGGATCCCCTGCCAAGGGCTGCCCAACATCCGGCCAATATACCAAAGCCTTAGGATGTTATGGACATTGGAAGTCATACACGTATGCTCCTTACTCACAGTGTAGGACATAAAGATGATGTACAGATGTACCTACCTAAGAAGTGAATAGCCCCAGGATGAACAACAGGGGCAAAGAAGGAATGTATGCATCCAGAAGGAAAAATAAAAAGGAGTAAGGAAACAGGGAAGGTGGGAGGGGGTGAATACTGCAACAGTGAAGGGAAGGACATCCACTGTTATGATAAGATTTTACACAACTATACCACATCCTTTCATATCACTGGTGCAGTATTCCTTACTCAAGGCTGAGTACAAAAGCTCAAGAGGAAACTTGGGAGGAGGAAGGACCAACAGAGCCCTCAAGAAAGCCATATAAGATAGGCCTGGCAAATCTGTCTCTAGCCCTAGAAACCACATCCAACTTGTAATGTTTAGTAGCAGCAGGCAGAGAAGCAGTGGCGGCTGGTGACTTCAAATCACAGGGGGGCTGCAGGGCGGGTCAAAGGGAAGGGTGTGGTCAACCATAAAGGGGAGAGCTATGCACAAAACCACAAAAACTAACTTTAATTAAATAGTGGCAAACCATCATTATGAAAGTCCAATCAAGACAAAAATAAGTGTAGAAGAATAAAAATATTTCAATGCATTGGCTGCATGACAGCTTACTTAATATCTAGATGGAAACAAAAGGTTGTGAGGCATGAAAAATAAATTACTTTTTAAATACATTACTGGAATGCCAGTCAAAATCAAGTATAAGAAAAACCAGAAGCACTCAACTCAAACTACTTCTCCTTGCACTGCAGTTCTAATTATAATATATTCAGCTTTATTAAAGTACCAAGCAACATGCTGAAAGTAGAAATCTATGTGATGCCCCACTTGTAAAAATGTTTCTTATCCAAAAAGACCTGCTGCCTGAACACGTTTCATGGGATGAAATAAAAGTAAAAATGAAAAGCAAACAAGAAACAAGCTCAAGATACATTGCTTAAAGGATTACTGTACAGGTTATGGACCACACATGATTGGCATTCTGTTTAGTTTACGGGTAAAGCCTGTAGAGATGACTGGAAGTCTCCAACAAGTGTAATGAGCTTTTAAAATAATGGAATCCTGTCCTTTAATACCCAAGGCTTATACATTATCTAGTCAAGTATTCTCTGCATGGCAACAACAGAAAGGCTTTCAATGTTGGCAATTCTTTAACAGTATGCTTATTAAAGCCTTGCATCTTACCTTATGGTCATTAAAGCATTGCTACTTAAACACAGAGCAACAGGCACTTTGAGTAATAAGCATAAATCAACAGTACAAAAATATGACAGAAACCAGACCATTCTGCAAAATCAAGGACAGATGAAAAGCCACTGTAGTACTTATGCAGTGTGTCCTCCCCATCCAAGGTAGATACAACTACTCCTTGCCTTGCTTGGACACATCCAGAGTCACTACATGGGGGAGTGGTCGCCTCCAAGCATGTCACAATTTGAAATCTCTCTGGCTGACTGTGATGGCCCTGACACATTTGTCATACCTCTCAACTTCAAGAGCAAGAAATCTGGACAAAGCCATACACAGAAGTGGGACAAAGGCACAACAAGAAGGACAATTTTTAAATATTGCTCTAATAAACTTAGAAAGATAATAGAATAGGTCTTGCATTAGTATGAATTTTCTGAAGGGTATAAAATCTGAAACTCAAATGTCTGTCATTTTCTAACTTCAGTCTTTAGTGATTTGTCACTAATTTGCCAAAAACACAATTTTATGAAAAATGGACCAAAAATGTGATGCAAAAATATAAAATAGACACACAATACAGCTTCTACCTGTCAAAGAAGGGACACTTTAATATTAGTACTGCTACCTTGAGCAGCTGACAAAATAAAAGAATCTACATGCATTTCAAGTAATCTATAACTTTGATTATTACAGTTATTTCTTAATTGTAAACCCTCCATGTTTTCTTCCAAAATTGCTATTTTTGGAGGGATTATTAGGGGAAGAGCAACATTTTGAGCCAAAAATTGGGGACAGTTGAGAGGTTGGCTATGCCTAATTCTATAAAGCAATTTATTTGCATGTACCTCTCAACCTGTTAATGCAGTAAATCTGAACAAGGCCAAATATATTGGGGGCACATATAAACAGTACTAAAATTGCTCTTGTATAAATTGAGACAGTTGATAGAACGGCTCTTACTTTAACATGCATTTTATGAAGGTTATGAAGTCTGAAACTTATTATTTAGTGACTTCTGGCAAATCATTTAGGAATTAAAACTACAAATTTTATGAACAACAAACCAAAAATAAGAAGCAAAATCTATTCATTCTTTGAAAATCTGGACAGTTGGGAGGTATAGTTCAGCTGGGCCTGTCTGAGTTTGCTGCCCTTCCTCCCCCCTGACAAAATAATGGTTGAACTGGAGCCTCTGCAGCCATTTCAATTAACCATTACTTGGCTATTTCACTCCATTTACCATAAACACTAATGTGCATACTGCTTTACTTCAATGATTGGACTTCATTTGAAAGTTTTATTTTGTATTTTACAGCACAAACATTAAGTAATCTGTTAAACAAAGCAATGCAGTCTCACAATGAAAACTTAGCATTAAAACTTCTCTGCCCTTGAAACTCACATTCATTGAAACAGCATTGAAACCCACATTCAAAGAAAATACATTTTGCCAGTGGCAGATAAAGATTAATTTTGGGCTGTTTTCAATCATAGGCCCCTTGCATATTTTGATACACCTTCCTCATTGTACTAAAATTATATTCCTTGTACAATACAGTACACTTGTTAGAGGGTGTTTTAAATTTGTTTTGAACATTTTTCCAGTAAGCAATGAAACAAAACATATTAATGGCAAACTGCCCAGTTGAGAACATTTATCATAAAAGTCTACTCAGACTTCCACAGTCCACCATTATTAGTAAATATACACAATTCTACAGTCCACCATTATTAGTAAATATGCACAATTCCACAGTCCACCATTATTAGTAAATATGCACAATTCTACAGTCCACCATTATCAGTAAATATGCACAATTCTACAGTGCACCTTTATCAGTAAATATGCACAATTCTACAGTCCATATTCAGTGAATTCAGTTCTTGCCATAGCTGTCAACCTTAGCACAAAAACCTGGACGAGCCCAATAATGGGGGACTGCAGTCAAAAAAATAGGGACAGATTTAAAACATTGATCTTATAAAGTTAGAAAAGTGCTAGAAAAAAGGTTGTGCTACTATGTATTCTGAAGAACATGAAGTTTGAAATTCAAATGGTCAATTCTACTGACAGAACAAAAACAATTTTCAGCAGAGGAGGCGCTGGATTAATACTGCCTTTGTAAAATGGCAGGGCATCAGAGCAAATCCACACAAACACAGGCAGGAGATGCAGACTCCAAACAGAAGCCACCCCAACCAAGAATCAAACCAGAAAACCTATAGCTGTGAGGCAACAATACTACAATTATGCAGGAATTAAACATTCAGAAACCTGAAGTCTGAAATTCAAATGCCTGTCAATTTTAAAACCTATAGCTGTGAGGCAACAATACTACCACTGCACCATCAAATCTGCAAGGAATTAAACATTCAGAAACCTGAAGTCTGAAATTCAAATGCCTGTCAATTTTACTGCGGATAGAACAAAACAATTTTCAGCAGAGATGCAGGGATTAATACTGCAGACACGTCTTTGCAAAATGGCAGGGCACCAGAGCAAATCCACACAAATACAGGGAGGAGATGCAGACAGAAGCCACCCCAACCAAGAATCAAACCAGAAAACCTATAGTTGTGAGGTAACAATACTATCACTGCACCATCAATTATACAAGGAATTAAACATTCAGAAACCTGAAGTCTGAAATTCAAATGCCTGTCAATTTTACAGAACAAAAACAATTTTCAGCAGAGGGATTAAAACTGCAGACACATCTTTGTAAAATGGCAGGGCACCAGAGCAAATCCACACAAACACAGGCAGGAGATGCAGACCAACCAAGAATCAAACCAGAAAACCTATAGCTGTGAGGCAACAATACTACCACCGCACCATCAATTATGCAAGGAATTAAACATTCAGAAACCTGAAGTCTGAAATTCAAATGCCTGTCAATTTTACTGCGGACAGAACAAAACCAATTTTCAGCAGGGATTAAAACTGCAGACACGTCTTTGTAAAATGGCAGGGCACCAGAGCAAATCCACACAAACACATGGTGGAGATGCAGACTAAGAATCAAACCAGAAAACCTATAGCTGTGAGGCAACAATACTACCACTGCACCATCAAATCTGCAAGGAATTAAACATTCAGAAACCTGAAGTCTGAAATTCAAATGCCTGTCAATTTTACTGCGGACAGAACAAAAACAATTTTCAGCAGAGACGCAGGGATTAATACTTTGTAAAATGGCAGGGCACCAGAGCAAATCCACACAAATACAGGGAGGAGATGCAGACAGAAGCCACCCCAACCAAGAATCAAACCAGAAAACCTATAGTTGTGAGGTAACAATACTATCACTGCACCATCAATTATACAAGGAGTTAAACATTCAGAAACCTGAAGTCTGAAATTCAAATGCCTGTCAAATTTAAAACAATTTTCAGCAGAGACATGAGGATTAAAACTGCAGACACATCTTTGTAAAATGGCAGGGCACCAGAGCAAATCCACACAAACACAGGCAGGAGATGCAGACTCAAGCCACCCAACCAAGAATCAAACCAGAAAACCTATAGCTGTGAGGCAACAATACTACCACCGCACCATCAAATACACAAGAAATTAAACATTCAGAAACCCTTAAGTCTGAAATTCAAATGCCTATCAATTTTATTTAACATTTTTTAATCAGGACAGTCTGACTTGGAACAAATAAACAAATTTTCAGCAGAGGCCCAGGAAGAAATAATGCAGACATGTCTTTGTAACATGGGAGGGCACAAAAGCAAACCCACACAAACACAGGGAGAAGATACAGACCCCACAAAGAAGGAACCAAGAATCAAACCCAAGAACCTGCAGCTGTGAGGCAACAATGCTACTACTACACCATCAAATATCAAGCATTGCAATATTTACAAACCACAGATATTATGAGGAACAGATCAGATCGAATATGAGGTAAAAATCTGAAATTTTTACAAATGGTGGTGGGTAGGAACTCAAGTCTTTAACACCTGCATACAGGGTACAGGGTTCAAGCCTGAGGCATTCCCTACCACACCACCATAAGCACCTGGGGCATTTTCACACACACACACACACACACACACACACACACACACACACACACACACACACACACACACACACACACACACACACACACACACACACACACACACACACACACACACACACACACACACACACAAACTCCAGTAAAGCACAAGCACCTCAAGAAAAATAAACATTGTAAATTGAAAGGCACCTTACCTGAATGAATACATCCAGAGTTAACGTCCGTACATACACCCTTCAATACTGAAGACCTTCCCCGGAGATCCCTAGGCACTGTCCTGAGTCCCTGCTGCTCCTCTTGCAGTTGCACTGTAAAAGTGCACAGGCGCTCTCCTTGTGTCCCCTATGGGGGCCGGGCTACTTTTGCCATGAGCATGCGTAGACGATAAGACTCGTCCGTCTCTCTGCGCTGTCAATGCGAATTTTAAAAATATTTTTTTTTTTTTTTTTTTTTTTTTCTTTTTGAGGGGGCTGCAGGCAGAGAAGACCATGTAGATGTCTCAAGGATAGCACTGGTATTCAATCCCTTGAAAAAAGCACCACAAGAAGACACAGCCCTGGCAAAACATGCCTTTACAGAAGTAGAAAGCCTTTTTCCATGAAAAGATTAACAGAAAATGGCCTTAAAGATCCAAGAAGAAAGTTTTTTTCTTAGAAACAACAAAACCTAGAGATCTAGGATGAAGGGGAAAACACGCTTAGATTTATGAATTGCTTTAGTCTTATACAAAAAAATATCTAAGCTGTCTATGTAAATCCATAGTGTGAAAAACTTTCTTAACATCAGACTGTAGAGAAGGGAAAACATGATCAAAATAATACAAAGATTAAGGAACAACTCATTAACCACCTTGGGTATAAAAGAAGGATTAGTACAAAGAGCCACCCTGCCCCTAATAAAAAAACTAAAAAAGAGGCACAGTCAAAAGGGCATGAAGCCCAGACACCCTTTATCTGAAGTAAGGGACAAAAGAAGAACAATCGTCCAAGTACAATGCTGCAAGGAAGCTGAAGCTAAAGGCTCAAAAGAAGCCTGAGTTGATTTTTCAAGAAATAAATTAAGGTCCCAGGAAGGAGGAATAGTCTTAATATGAAGGACACCTTTAATAAATTGTTTGACTTCAAACCTAGAAGCCAAAGGTGGAGTCAAAGGCAAACAAGCAGAAATAACTGAAAGGTGACCTTTAACTGAAGAGTATGCCAATCCAGCATGGAGCAATTCACACAAATAAGAGAGAACCAAAGGAACTTCCACAGAAAGTGGATCATGATATGAACAAGACACCAAACAGAGGATCTCTTCCATTTAGATAAATACAGTTTCCTGGTACTGGGATTCCTGGCCTCCCGCAGAACTCAAAACACATCCTCAGAAAAAAAGGTGCCTAAAAGGGATCAAAATCCTATCACCCACAGTGTCAGGTGAAGAGGGGATTAGTGATGATAGATAACAGACTCCTTGTTTTATGTGAGCAGGCCCACCCTGTGAGATAACTTGTGGTGATTCCCCTTGCATAGGTGCAGAACAAGAGGGAACTAATGCTGTGTGGGGCAAAAGGGAGTCACCAACAAGATTTTGGAAGAATCTTGTTTTATCTTGAATAGAACCCTTGGTATGAGAGGAAGGGGAAGGAAGTCATAAAGAAACATTCCCTTCCAAAGAAAAGAGAGGGCGTCCACCTTCCATGCCAGAGGACATGGGACTCTCTTACAAATAAGAAGAAGTTGTCTGTTGAGAGGGAAGACTACATGTTTTATTTGAGGAGTGCATCACTGGAGGACAATGTCCAGAAACACATCTCTGTGAAGCATCCACTTGTGAGTCTGTGATATGGACCTGACGAGAGAGTCTGTCACAAGGTTATGTTCCTAAGGAATATAAACAGCCTGATGAGTCACCCGGACAGCCTGACCCCAAACCTGAAGAGCTAGTCTGCACAAAAGGTAGGACTGTGCCCCACCCCCACAATCCTGCTTGTTAATGTACCACATCACTGTGGTATTGTCAGTAAAGATTTTGAGAGGCCCTGGAAGGAACTGATAATTGATATTTGTATTCTGTAATGTGAAATTTATGTGGAGCTTTTCTCCCCAAGCCTCCACTGAAAATGGGCTCACCTAGGCCAAGTGGACTTTCCCGTTAAATGAATGCAATAAATAAATACATAAAAATAAAACTGAGTATGGAAGGGCTGAAGAGGAAGAAGGAGAGCTCTCATCTCCTTAATGTTGATATGATCCACCCTCTGATGAGGGTACAAAAGGCCCTAAAATTTTAGAGGGCTAAAAGAAGCCCCCCCACCCTATGTCTGAGTAAACTGAGAAAAGGTCCTGAGAGGGTAATTGGGGGCTAAAAAGGAAGCCCTGGGTTGAGAGATAGTTGATCAATCCACCACTGAAGCTCTAAATTGAGGCATTCAAGAAGAGGAGCTAGAAAGCCCAAAGGCTAAGAACATTGAAGCCATACTGACTTTAGTAACCACTGCAATTTTTTCATATGAAGCCTGGCTAGTGGAAGCATAGGAATGGTGGAAGCTATGTACCTCAGAGACTTTAGAAACTCCCTGGCCATAATGAAGACCTGAGGAAGAAGGGATTGAAAAAAAGTAATCAGAGTCAAAGTCTTGACAGGAGGCAGGGATGTCAGCATAGGAATGGTCTGGAGACTGCACCGAAGACCAACATGATCCTGAGAAGCAGTCAGGAAGGATTTCTGGAAATTTACTCTAAATCTTAGGCTTTGCAGGAGGCAAATAGCATAGTGAAGATGCTGAAGCAATGTATCTGCAGAGGAAGCCTAAATGAACAGGTTTGTCCAGGTAAGGAAAAATTTGCATCCTCCTCAACCTACAGAAGGCAATCACAGAAGTGAAGCATTTGATGAAGACACTTTGGGCAGTAGAGAGGCCAAAGGGAAAAGCAGAGAACTGAAAATGTGAGGAAGAAACAGAGAAATGCAAACATTTCCTGAAATGTGGATGAATAAGGATGTAGAGATAGGCATGCTGGAGCTCCACAGAGACTAGGAAAGCCTTAAGCAGAAATAAAGGAAACAGGGTCTGAAAAGACAGCATTCAGAAGGGAAGAACCTTCAGAAAAGTGGTGAGCTGAGAAAGATTTAGACTAGGCTTCCAGGTGCCTTCTTTCCTGGGAATCAGAAACTTTCTGGAAAAAAAAGCCCTTCTACCTTTGAGGAGCAGATACTCTTTGGATGGTACTTTGAGACAAATGGCTGTAGTACATCCAAAAAAAGGGAGTTGTTCCTGAGGAGGCTGAGAAATGGCCACAAAAGGAGGAAAAGGATTTCCACACCAGGCAATAACCCTGGCAAATGAAGGAGAGAACCCAAGAATCCCAAGTAATCCTTAACCAGTTGTGAAGAAACAGGGAAAGATGAAGAGATAAAGGAACCTAAAGGGAGGAAAGAAGGTGTCAGTCAGTACCTGGCTTGTCTGGAAAAGGAGGCTAGTGAGTACTAGGAGTCTGAGTAAACTTAGTAGGAGCCTGTCTCAAACCCTTTCTCCCTTTAGCAGGAGAGTGAAACTGTTTATGTACAAAGACAGGATTGGAAGTAGAATTTCTCTGAAATTTCTGAACGGGAAACAAAAATATGTCTCTGTCCCTGCAAGGCCTTATCTTTCTCCTGCAGAGATTTAAAAATCTCAGCAACTGCGGAACCAAAGAGATTTTTATTGTCAAGAGAAGCATCCATCAATTTAGCCTGAATATCATCAGGCAAAGGTTGTAGATGAAGCCGAGTATAAAGTCTTAACACAGAACCAAAGTCAGCAGCTCTAGAAGCATTAGCTGCATCATAACAACATTTAATGGAATGATGGAGCACTTGAGAAAGGAGCCCAACAAAGAGAGGGCTGAAGCCTTCCCCTCAGAATCAGGAAGGTCAGAAATAACCTGAAAAGCCTGAGAGAGAAGAGATAAAGCATACCTGGTTATATGGGGCTGGTAGTTAATAGCCTGAAAGATCAAGTTAGCAGCAGTGTACACCTTTGTTTCCCAACCTTTCCATGGTCCTACTGTCCTTGTCAGTTGGAAGTAATTTAGTGGAATGCAACAATTTGGAAGGTATGTCAGAATAAACAGAGACAATACAATGGTCAACAGAAGGACACTTGTAAAGGAACTTACAATCATCAGGCACCTTATAAAACCTATCAGGTTTTTAGGGTCTGGGGAAATCAGAATCAGGAGCCTGAGAAGCTGCTGAAAAAGAGTCCAACAAAGCAACAAGGACAGGTGGATAGCAGAAGGCTTAGAAGACTCCATAAGGAGGAGTTCATAATACCTCTTCTGAACATCAGAAACCTGGTCACAGTCCCATTTAAAAATTCCTTCATATGAGATATATTATCGGCAAACAAAGTTCTTCAGAGGGAAAATCTGGACTAATGGAGTCCTCCTCCTCAGAACCATATTCTAAAGGAGAAGGATTCTGAAAGGAATAAACCAAAGACTCTTCTCCAGAGTCCAAGTCCTGATCAGAAGAATCCTGCTCCCTAGGCCTCTTAAGTGGAGTGAAAGACTAAGGGGGGCTCAGGAAAAGAAACTCCCAGGAGGGGCTTAAAGGCCATGGGTGCATTAAACAACCCCTGTGTAAAAATCTTTCCATTCATGCTGAGCATTATTAGGAATAGGGCAGTTATGTTTTGTTTTGTTTTGTTTACTGCCTCTTTTTCAAAGGGACGTCAGCCTTAAAGAGCTTAGGAGGCTTGGACCTTTGCTGACAATCAACACAGTGGGAATCTCCTCCCTAACAAGAATCTGTAAAGCAACCCTTGGTCCCTTGGATATGATCAGCTGCAGTTCCCCCTCAACATCTGTAAAGGATGTCTGCAGGATGTGTGGGAAGTCAGATCCATGCTGGTCTCCGAAGTGATCATGGCAGAGGAGTCCAACGGAGTAACCAGGTGATCCTCCGGGCAATTCAAGAGCATCAAGTGAGATGATGTCTGGAAAGTAATACAGCAGCCAAGTCCAACCTAATTTTTTTGGTCGTATTCTTAGCATATGGTTGACCTTGGGTCGGGCGATTCTGCTATTGCACCCTATGCCAACAACTTAAGATATTGACTCTTGGGAGATGGACATGGAGGAGAGATGAGTACAAAGAGTCTTAGGGACAAATGCTTGACAAATCAGGCATGATGTTTGGTTGAGAGTAGCACCCAAACAAAACAAATACTGCTCATGATGGTACTTATGGGGAATCTGTCTCCTACACTGACCTTTTTCCTTTCTGGATGACATGTAACCTCACAACAAAAGTAAAGGATAAGAAAAAATCCCAAGTGATACACTTATCTGAAATTGCTTGGTAACCAGTAGATAAAGCAGTATTCAGGCCAAGGATCGATGATGGCGTTTGGACTGACAGCAAAGAAGTTCTGAGGTAGGTATATACATACGTCACCTTTATGCCCTATGTTGTGATTGGAGAGCATATTTGTGATATACAATGTCCTTAAAATCCTAAGATCTTGGTATGCTGGCCAGATTTTGGGATGCCCTTGGCAGGGGATCCCTTGAGAAAGGAATACAGTAACAGTGCTACGAAAGGGCATCAACATTTTTATCCAGTAAAGGCCTGAATGAAAACATGATTAAAGAAAGAAATTCAGTTTTACTCCAACTTTGCTTCTCTCTCTTAATCCTTTCAACACCCTCTAGCTTAACAAAACTACCATGTACTAGCTAAATTAAGACAGGGGTCTGAAGGCTGCTAGGTACCCAGAATCCATGGGAATTTATATGTTCTGAGGTACATTTTGAAGTTTTTATCCAGCGTTTTGATTAGTGATGGCCTGAACAAAAAATATGCTTATGGAAAAGAAATTCAATCTTACTTTTTTACTTAAGAAGAAACAATTTGTACCCAGGTTTTCGTTTTCAAAGCAGACCAAGCACCAGTTCTGAATAAAGTGTGAGGACAAATGCTTGTGAGGATACAGATATCACGTCTAGAAATAGTACCTGCCCAACTTCCACCTCAAAATAGGTTAGTCACTTTTTATATATTGCCCTCTGGTGTTCAACTGGGATTAAAATTAGGGCACAAATGCCCACAGTCATATTTCAAGCTGCTGCTGTCATATTTATATACAGCATACCTACTCATCCCCTTCATCTAAAAGACTGCCACCTTCTGTGTACCCTTCTAAAGTCATACTGAAAAAAAGCAAAAAAAAAACAAAAAAAAATGAATATAACATATTTGCTTTCATACATACATTAAAAAATGCTTATTTACTCTTCCTGCAAAAAGACAGGCACCTGTACCAGCATAAAATGTTTGATTGTGAGAAACATGACAAAAAAAAAGATTACAATAACATTTCCTACTTGTTTCATTCTGAGACAGTACGGTACTCCTTTACAAGCTATTGAGACCCTTTCTACACCCCTCTAAAGTTTTGTGAGGAAAATTAAAGAATTAATGACCACACTGTCACTAGTCCAACACATGATATAGTGACCTCTGAGGTTTGTGAAGAATGTTTGAGAATTGATAACATCATCACCAGTCCCTCCCACATAAGTACAGCAACCTTCCATGTACACCTGTGATCAGGGATGATTTTAGACTGGGGGGATTTAGGGCAGGGGGGTTATTGACCCATATCAAAATCTACTTATACTGCCTTGGTGTGTGAGGGTCAACAGCCCCCAGCTGTTCTGAAAGTCTAGGTATTCTGTAATGCATTTATCCTTTTTTTAGAGATGGCTATGAAACTGAGTGACAACATGGTCAGTTACTTTCATTCAGACAACCCCCACAAAGCAGTTATAAATTATTCCCTGCACAATGTGGATATCTGATAAAAGATGATGACCGTGTGAGGTATTTCAATTTTGTACCAAACAAACAGATGCCATACATTAAAATATTTCACGTTGCTTCACGTAATTACATTAGCCCTGCAAAGCCAAAGTAATAAGCAAACAGCAGCAGGCAAATAGTCATTTTCTTCTGCAAAAGGCAGCCATAAAAAATATACCTACTCTGTCTACACATACCAGGTATCCAGTTTAGTAGTCTATCTTACTTCACACAAAAAGACATTAGTTCTTCAAAGCCAGATAGTGACTATTTAAACTGAGTACATATATGAAGGCCAGTTACTTTCATCCAGCCAACACCACTCCCGCCCAGCAGTTATAACCCTGACATCCGATGGCTGTGAAATATTATTTCACCTACACAGTCCACACAAGTTGCCACTCAAAGTACTTCAACCGATGCTGCTCCACAGCATACCTCACAACCTTTTAGAGCAATAAATCTGGACAAAGCCATAAATAAAAGTGGGATAAAGGCCCAAAAATAGGGACACATTTTAAATATTTCTTTTACAAACTTATAAAGGTGACAGATTAACAGGTTTTCCATTAGCATACATTTTCTGAAGGGTATGAAGTCTGAAACTCAAATGTCTGTAATTATTTTCTAACTTCAATCTTTAATAATTTGCCAGAACACCACAAGTTTATGAAAAGCGGACTAAAAATATGAGGCAGAAATATGGACATTCTGCAAAAATCTGTACAGTTGAGATGTATGTCCACAGAAATCACAAAGACATAAAAATATTGCCCAAAATATCTGGCTAATCACTGCCAGTAGTATTGTAAAAAGAAATAATAACATCTCTCACTACACCATTCCCCTCATCCTAACACAAATCAAAAAGCCAGAAATATTGTGTAAAATATCACTGCCAACATTGTAAAACAGTAATAACACTTATCTCGCCCATCATTTCCCTCATCCTAACTACCCATACAAAGCCTGAAAAGTTCCCAGAAATATATGGGTGATCACTGATAGCAACACTGATGGGAGTGATTAACCAGATACCATAGTTTTCCTAACAAACACTTATCTCACCAGCACCACTTCTCATTCTCTCCTTTCTGTTAACAAAGAATTGTGTAGAATATCCCTGATTTTAACCTCCATCCATCTTTACTTCAGGTTACGTAATGGCTATATTTGAATGCTGTACTCCTCTGATCTTCAAATGTTAAACTGACATAAAACAGGCTACATTCCAAGTGAAAGGATGATCACAATAGTCATTCCCCTCTACAAGGCATGAACCAAACCAGGGAACTAAAGCTCATCAGTATAACAAGCCTAATATGCAAAGCCATGGAACAAATTATCATGGAAATGAAAAACAAGTACATTGGCAACCTACAGACAGTGCTCCTATCACCATTTGTCTTTTTTTAAGGGAAGGTCATGCCTACTTAACCTGGTCAACTTTTTTGAGAGGGTCACCAAGGCAATGGACAACAGTAAAACAGTGAATACTAAACATCTTGACCTGGCTAAGGCATGCAATACGATACCCCACTCAAACACTGTTGACAAGCTGTCTGAGCTGGGCATAAATCCTTATATAACTTGCATGATTACTAGCTGGCTCACACACATGATCCAAGAAGTCAGGATCAGTGAGACCACCTCCACCAAGAGACCAGTCACCAGCAAGTAGACCAGGGCTCCATCCTGGGCCCACTCCTGTTTGGCATCTACTTCTCAGAAGTCACTGCTAACATTTAAGATCTCCAGATCACCATGTGTGCAGATGACTATAAATTGAGAACTATAATAGATTCCTCCCAAGACACCAATTGGGTTTAACGCAGACAAATGACTGGTGCCAAAGCTATGGCCTAAAACTCAGTGACAACAAATGCATTACTATGCCCTTTGGGAAACTATCAACCCAAGTTAATTACTCTTTTGATAAAACACCCCTAAGAGTTGACCCAGTTGTAAAGGATCTGGGAACATATGTAGACAACAATCTGGTCTTTGGCCAACACTTGCCTAAGATAATAATAAAAACATTTTATGTCACCCAGCTTATAAGTAAAGGTATGGTATCCAGGTCTAATGTAGCTAAAGTACCACTTTACATGACCCTTATCAGACCTATCATTGAATGCAATGTCTCTTTTGGCATTACATCTAACCAGGCACTTGCTACACTTGAAATGCCTACAAATGTTTCCTACCAAGAGAATTTAAGGCATGAATACCCTGTCCTGAACTGATTGCCTAAAGGGTCTGTCTCTGTATTTGGTCTCGGACAGGGTGCTGAGAGGTGATGTTTGTCTGGCTTACAGGGCTTCCTCAGACCTAGCCCTGATGGAGCTGTTGCACATGCACAAAGCAAAATTGTCCAGAAACACTGGATCTAGTGATATGAACATAAATAGAACAAGATGGAGAGACAGTTATGTGTCCCAAAGGGTCTCCACATTATGGAATATGCACCCAGTCCAAATAAAACAGAGTTCATCCCTGAGCCTGTTCAAAAGAAACCTTGACAACTGCATGGAAAGTCATAAATTTATCTCCATTTTGGCCCCGTCTCTATATATAGAGAGAGGATGTCAATAAGAAAAGTATTATCCTAACAACCCCCTACAAATCTTTAGTTACCTCACTACTACCATGCCCCCCCCCCCATATAAATGCCCATGATACTCAGGACCTAAATGGTTTGGGGTGCGTGGCTAGGCTCGTAAGGGCTCTAGGAGTCATTAGCCTAGTAACATCCTATGAACATATACTGCAGCACTGCCTGGAGCACCAGATGCTCTGAGAGCTAATTTGTTTTCATTATGAATGCTTTATATATTTTATTTATTTATTCCAGCAGTGAAACATTGCTGTAAAAAATAAATAAATAAGCAGGGAAACAGTGCCTCTTGAAGAACAGCACCTTAAGTGGTTGCTTAGTATGCCTATGTGTAAGGCCAGGTCTGGGAGGTGATTATGATGGTGATCAACAAGAAAAAAGCATGGGGGCATGTTCTAGTACATGAAGGCACTACTGACCTGTCAAAAGAGACAACTGAACTGGTAGATTGCAGGACCAGGGAGGTGGAAAGATCTGCCAGCACAGGAACTGACAACTGACAGTTGCATTCTAAGAAATGTTATTTGTGCCAACAGCTAGCAAAAGGAGGAAAGAAAAAAATAGGGAATCCAATGACTGTGGCAGTGGAAAAAGGCAAGGGATCGAAATCAGTTACAGGATGAATAGAAACTTGACAGACTGACCATTTCTGTACCATGGACGAGGTCTATCTTGCCCAAAAAAGGACAGAGGTGCTTACAGATTTGTTGGAAAGATAAATTTAATAACTAAACCTTCATCTAACATGGAAAGGGGAAGGGCATATCACAGATACAGAAGAGGGTGTAGGTACCCAGGCAATATTAAGAAGGGGAAAGGCACAAAGAATATAGCAGCAGAAAGTGACTCCAAGCACAAGTGGGTAGTATTACTATGCAATGCAAAGTGTCTTAAGCAAGAATATGGGAAAATGAGGCAAGGATGTAGGATGGAAAGAGGATCATTGCTGATATCTTTGAAACATAGGTCAGTGGCATGAGGAAGGGGGGAATGGAAATGTTTCAGTATAGGTTTTCAAGAATGACCGAGAGGGATGGAGGTGAAGTGGTGGTCTACATAAAGGAGGGCTTTAAATGTGAAGCCAGACAGGATGATGGACATCACACCATGAAGGAAGCAAGAATGGGAGCATGATCAGAAACTACTGCAATTGTCCTTGTGGTTAATAAAGAAGAAGTAGAGGGACGCTGGTAAATAAAACATTGCTTTGGATCCCAGACACATCACCTACAGGACAAGCAAGGCATTAAGTAAGGAGATAAAACCTACAGTGCAATGTAGGTCAAGGACATAAATAAAATATGTCAGTTTATTTAATGTCAGTCTCAAGGTCTACATGATGTGATCACTGTGGAATTTGCTAAAATACAGTATATAAATTGCACTGTTTCATTGCCACAGCTGGTACATGTGTCATGTCCAGATTAACAACATTTTAAAGCATTTTTGCAGGAAGACTGCGCCCCTTGAAACCTAGGTGTTGGGGCTCTACCCTACAGACAGATCTTTCTACTAAACAACCTCAGAGATAATGAATTCATAAGAAATGGAAATACAGCTTTTCATCCTTTTCATCCGAGTCAGTGTGACCTTAGAGATGGTATATTTAGAGAATACGGATGAGACAGCAGTGCCACCACATTTAGGACTGCAGGGAGTACTGGTACATTGGTTTTAAAAGCACTATTTATTTTTTATTTGACATTTGTTAACTGGGTTGGTCCAACTGAGCCAGGGACCCATTTTCAGCGGAAACCTGAGGAGAAAAAGATAAAAAGAAACATGATGGTCAAAAATACCAACACATAACATAAAGATATAAGATGCAGTTCATAGCGCAGTACTCAAAAAGCCAATTAAAATTCCATTACAAAATTATAGAATGTATAAGAGGTACTCTCTGTAGTTAAACTAAAGAGACATAGCATTGGAATAATTTCCATCTTTTTGATACAAGGAGTAAAAACAATGAAAATTGCATGTCAGAGAGGAAATGAAAAAAGAGGAGATAGTTCTAGTAGAATAGAAGAAAAGTATGTCTAATAGAGAGGGTGTAGAGATGAAGTAATTGTCATGTGGAGGCTTGGCATGGGCAGGACCAAGTCTTTTGTAGATAGTGTTTTAATTCTCTTTTAAACTGATGTTTTTGGGAAATATTTCTTATATTGAGGGGGAGTGTATTCCAGACATGAACTACTGAGTACTTGTAAAGGGACTTTCCAATGTTCTTTTTAGGTTTGCAGATGTCAAGAAGGTGTTTGCCAGTTGTGCGAAGGTGTTGGAGGGGGTGTAGTAAGATATCAGCTTGGAGAAGGAGGGGCAGGAAGAGGGGTTACAAACAGCAGTGTGTGTGATATGTAATTGTGGAAGTTGTAGTTGAGAGAATTCAGGCCATTGACGTTTCTTAAGGGTGAGACAGTGATGAGAATTGTGAGGAAGATTAGTGGCAAATCTGACTATTTTATTGCATGTTTGGTCAAGATTGGTCAAAAGAGGGGACTGAATATTAGTAAGGATAGGGACAACATAAAGTAGACACGGTAAGAGGAGTAACTGAGCCAGAGAACGTTTGACAGTAGGTGTAAGGCATTTTTGATTTCTGCATAGTAGTCCAAGTTTCTGGCATTTTTTTTTTATATATACATTGTTGGATGTGTAGATTGAATTTTAGTTCACTGTTGATAATGGTGCCAAGTAGATTGGTATGAGGTTCAGCTTTAATGATGGTATTGTTGAGAGAGGTCATGGCAAAGGAGAACTTGTGCCTGCGTTCTAGTAAATAAAAGTTTTGTTTTTTTAGGATTTAGTACTAGCTGATTGTCTGAGAGCCATGTTTTGACAGATGTGAAGGTGTCCTAAGTGAGTGGTAATAGATTGGGAATATTATGGGAGATAGTGATAAGTCACCAAAGCCATTGATGAGGGAAAGGCAGTCCATACAGCCTACCTCGATCTGGCGAAGGCCTTCGATACAATACCCCACTCGGGTATCATTGAAAAACTCATCAGCTTAAATGTTAACCCATACATCACAAGATGGGTTGCAAACTGGCTGAGTGACAGAACCCACAGGGTCAGAGTTGCTGGTGCCATGTCAGACTCAAAGCCTGTCACAAGTGGTGTACCACAGGGTTCAGTCCTGGGCCCACTCTTGTTTGGCATCTACTTTTCCAAGTACAAGCAAACACAGGAGGGTTATGGCTGACAAAGTTTGCAGATGACTGCAAACTGGCCATAGTAGAAAACACATCTGACACAGATATCCTTCAGAAGGGTCTCATAGAAATGGATAACTGGTGCCAGAGCCATGGCCTAAAGTTAAATGCCAAAAAATGCATAGTCATACCCTTCGGGAAAAACAAGGTTACCCCTAGCTACCAAACAGGTGGCAATCCACTGAGCACAGAAGAAGTTATCAAGGACCTGGGGACCCAGGTTGATAGTAGTCTGTCATTCGACACCCATGTAGCTAAAGTAGTTAGGAAGACCTTCTACATTGCCCACCTTATCATGAAGGGATTCTCATCTAGATCAAGGGAGGTCATAGTCTCCCTATACTCATCACTCATCAGACCAATGATTGAGTACAATGCCCCATTCGGAATGTATCTGACCCGACACTTGCAGCAGCTGGAGAGGCCACAAAAGTTCCTCACCAAAAGGATAAAGGGTCTCAAACATCTGTCCTATGCTGCCCGACTGAAAGAACTCCAGCTCTATTCAGTCGCCACCGCTGCTCAGAGGTGACCTTTGCCTAACATACAAGGCCATGTCAAACCCAGATTTGATGAATATGCTTCACCTCAAAAAATCTAGATCCGTCAGAGCCACAAGGGCGGGAGACTTAGACCTCGACACGGCTATTAATAGGACATGCTGGAGGGATAGATTCATCACCCAAAGACTCCCTATGCTGTGGAATAAAATCCCGGTATATGTGAGGCAGAGCACCTCGCTGGCCTTGTTCAAGAGAAATCTTGACCAATGGATGGGAGATCGCAGATATACCCCAGGGATTACCTCAGTGTCACTGCTCGACAGAGGCACAGCAAAATAATGGGTATAGTTCCCCATACTAAAGGGGTGGCGTAAGCCACAAAACTATGGGCTAGGCTTGTAAATGCCCTCGGGCAGATAGCCTAGTATGAACCTATGAACCTATGAACCTAAGTGTGGAATCTAAGCAAATCCAATAACGGACAAGCAAAGTTGGTGAAAGACCAGGTTTAGTTTGCTGTTTGTGGAATTTTTCATGCAATCCACAGCTTATCATAGTGCTGGACTGTGTGGAATCATCAGCATATTGTAATAGAGCTAAAAGCTTACAAGCAGAATGTAATTTGTTAGTGAAAATATTGAACAAGAGGGGGCCCAGGACTGATCCGAGAGGAACTCTTGTGTTGACAGGAAGGAATGGGGAGAAGGCAGTTTGCCAGTGAACAGATTGTTGCCTACTGGAAAGGTAGCTGGAAAACCAGTTTACAGATAAGCCAGAGACGGAGGTCTGAGAGTTTAGTTAGAAGTTTAGAGTGAGAGACAGTATCAAAGGTCTTAGAAAGATTGAGGAATAAGCCGGAGATCAGCATGTTGTCACGGGCCTCAGTTACTGTTTGGGTGAAGGAAAGTAGTGCAGTGGATGTACTGTGGTGGGGCCTGGAACCATGTTGAGTGGAAGTTAGCAGGTTATTGTGAAGCAGGTGTTTGATTAACTGGGTGTATATGCATGTCTCAAGACTTTTGGAGATAGGAGACAGGATGGCAAAGGGCCTATAATTAGAAGAGTCAGTAGAGTTACCACCCTAATGTAGTGAGATTGTAAAAAAGGATTTCCATATATCAGGGACACAGGCTTCAGTAATAGATCTATTTATGAGTATAGAGACAGGGTAGGCAATGGATTCTGCAGTAATTGTAAGAAAGTAGGAAGGCAATTTATCAGCAGAGGGCGACCAAGATTGGAGTTGTACAAGAGAGATTTGATGTAGGAGGTGGGAACTGGTTTAAATGAGAAGCTATTAGAAAGTGTATTGTTGGGAGATGAAGGAGGGGTAGAGGAAGTGTTATTTTGAGTTAATGTTTGGATTGATTCTATAAAAAAGTTTAGCAGAGCGGCTGTTTTAGTAGCTGTATTATGTGGAAGAGGTTGGGAGTGGTATGGCTTCCAGGATAAAGGAGATTATTAATGGTTGTCAAGGTACCTTCGTTGAAGGTTGTGCATCAGGGCTGGCAACTCGGCACGTAAAAATCTACTGCCAATCATTAGCGGACCAGAGTTCTGCTGTGGCGACCCCTAACCGGGAAAAGCTGAAAGACACAACAACATTAATGGTTGTCAAGAATTTGTTTTGGATTATTCTGTGGCTTAGATTGGTTGGAGCAGAAGAATTGTTTCTTATCATTCTTAACTAGTTTTTTGAAAGGTTTCTGAGCTCTTTGTAATTTTGATATAGGAGAGGTGATTTGTTTTTGACCCAGGCTTTCCAGACACTATCTCTTTCATGCATAATGGAGCAGGTATGTTTGGTCAGCCAAGGGGGCAAAGTTAGATTTTATTCTCATTTTTCTGGTAGGTGCTAGTGAATAAAGTATGTCAAGAAATATCGGACTGAAGATTTAACAGCCTCGTTGAAAGGGCGGTGATGAAGGAAGGACCAGTTTATGCTGGATAATTTAGAGTTAAAATTATCTGGACTAAAGCTAGTGAGTTTACAGACTTCTCTACAAAAGAGGTCTTTAGGTGGTGGCTGGGAGAATCTGTGGATATAGGTAGGAAAATGGTCACTTAAAGACTTTGGAAGTGTCCCAGGATTATGATAAAGATTGGGATCTGAGGTGAGGATCCAGTCTAGGGTAGGTCCAGTAATGGAGTTTTTGTTAGTCTGAGTAGGGGAGGAGATGAGTTGGTGGAAGATGTGAAGATTGATGCTGAGATAAGGAGATATAGTGATGAGTTTAGTCCAGTTTATCTTTACGTCACCAAGGATGATAGTTTTGTATGGTACATATTGACAGAATGGTCTCAAGGATGGAAATATTATTCCCTGGAGGGATATAGACAGAGGCTATGGCAAACTTTTTGTGTGATTTTAGGTGACAGTTTATAATACGAATTTCAGCAGGCTCAAAGCTAGGTATAGAAAGGGAGATTGGGGAGATATTAAGTTGGTCAGAGTAGAGGATAGCAACACCTCCACCCTTCTTACTGATTCTGTCAGAGCGAAAGATGTTGTAACCTGGGGTAACATTTCAGTGTTTGTGATGAGCGGTTTTGACCAGGTTTTGGACAGGGTTAAGATATGGGGGGAAGTGTTAGCAGTCAACTGGGACAAAAAATGTATTGGGACAATCTGCTACATAATGGTAGGATCATCCACTGTTGATTATAGTTATCTTACAGTGTAATAAGTCAAAGAAAACCAAACCCTAATTTTTATCTTAGGAAGGGAATTGAATCAGAAAAAAATAATTCTGCTTTGTGGTCATTCATACATCCAAATGGGCAAGATAATGGATGTTATCAGTGCAGAAAAGGATAAATCATCTTTAGAGTGATAAGGTCATAGTGTGATGAGTAAGAAGACATGGGATACTGAAAAGAAAGGTCTTTGCAGGAGAAGTAAAGAAAAGAAGGGGAAAATACTGCAGGCCAACATCTTCTATGTAAAGATGATTCTCTGGAAATAATTATAAATATAGTCTGCAATGTAAAGGGCTTCTCCACAATAGAATTCCCAGACCACAGCCCTACATAATTTGTCATACATGAATTATATAACCTAAATAGACTAGCACAGATGTGTCTCTCTATGATCCATGGTACAGAGCAGATAACTAAATGAACTAAATGAAGGAGCTTCACAGATAATGTGCTGAGTATGATCACAGTACTAATAATTGTACAACATAGTAAAGACACTGAAATAAGTATTAATGTACTTATGAATACATGCATGTACAGATTCATGACAAATGCACCAGTGTATGGATACCTGCACAGTTGGGCATAGCTATGCAACATTATATGAAGAGCAATCAAAGTAGCATAAAAACTGGCTGTACTGCATTAAGTACTGAATGACAGTACACAAGGCAAATACCACACACACACACACACACACACACACACACACACACACACACAAGCTTCCTGTCACATCCCTTTTAATCATTTGTAGCAAATGCTCATGGCACTCAACAGTTAGGATGATCACAGCTCTCCTTTCAAAAGCAAGATGCAGATGTATTTTGGTGCACATACATGTTAAGAGAGATAACAGTCTGCTCAGACCACAGCAACATGTGTGCATACTAAGATCAGAGTAAATGTAGATCTGATCCTTTGCTGTTCATCTTTCATGTCGACAATTTTTAGTAGTGGTCAGAATGCCATTAATATGCACAACACACAACAGAGGCAGGCTATGCATCATTAACATTTATAATAAAAATGTATGTTTTCAAAATGCAGTTAAAATATAGTGCACCCAGTGTGCTATAACTCTGTGTATCTGGATGCAATAAGTCTGTATGCTAGAAAACCCCTTTTAAAGACGTTAAATGAAACTCAGAAACACAGAAGCACACACATGCACACTATCATATTGTGTGTGCATGTGTGTGTGTGTGTGTGATAATAATTTTATGTTATCTTAGTAGTTAAATACATCAAGGTAAGAGAATTCCGTCACCTTAGAAAACACTGCACAACTTAAATACATAAAGATAGGAGAATTCCATCATCATAGAACATAACTACCTCATAACTCAGAAGCTTTCTGTATTTCTTATCGTGGTTTCCTTTGTTACACTGACTCATATGTGTTTCTGTTTTCCTTTTCCAAGTAGTCCTAAATTATTTGAGAAACTTGGAGCTTACTTTCATTGTTTCTCTGGTTTGATGAGGCTTTAGAATGTAACATAAACCATGTTATTCTGTACATAAGTGAGTATTTTATTATCTAAATGCAACATCAAAATAAATAAATGAATAAACATTTGCAAGATGATATTTTGCTGAAATACCAAAAGACAGCTCATTTGTTATCTTCTGCCTCACAATGCCAAACTCCAAATGGAGAGATCATGAAATCAGCAAGAAGAAGAGAAGAGTATTACTGGAAGAGATTCTTAGAAAGCGTTATGGTCACAACTCAAACAAGAGTTTGTATTCAAAATCCTTATCCCAGAACAATGACTTGATAAGCACATCCATCTTTTTATAAAAACTTCTTCAGATAAAAGCTGTCAAAATCATGTTCATATTTATACATTGGTTGATTACAAGTTAATTACCAATAAATCCCCCATTCTGTTATGATACATTTAAAGCAACAGAATGCAAAACTCATCACGTAAGGAAAAGATAAATTACAAAGTTAAAGTTGAGACCTTTTAAATACCCCAAACACTGATTGTAACTTGTTCATTTCATCCTGGCCAGCGGCTCTCATTTAGCTTTAGCTGCCAGTATAATTCTCACTTTTAAAGTCTCACTTTTAAAGACATGCCCCGGGTGTATATATATATATATATATATTTCATGTCCCTTTTTTTCCCTTATATTGTATACTGGCAGCTAAAGCTATATCCGAGCAGCTGGTCAGGATTAAATGAGCAAGTTAAGATCAGTTGTTTGTTAAAACTAAAAGCTCTGGAAAGATAAAAACTAGATATATTTGTAATATGTGTTATTTTAAATGTTTGGGTATTTAAAATGTTTCAACTTTGTCTTTTCATTACATGCTGAATTTTGCATTTTGCTGCTTGAAATGGAATGGAATGGGGGCTGCTCCTCCTAATGAGTAAACTTGTAAGCATCCTAGAGGCTATACACCAATAACTTGCCTTCTGATGACATACAGACTATATACTGGACGTGATGCAGACAGACTTTTTGGTCATTTAGAAAAAACACTCAATCTTGGCATAGAAAAGAAGGGTAATAAAAGACAATCATAAAGGACAAAGGGTAACAGCCAGTCATATGACACAATGGGTCATTTAAGCAATAACCGATGATGTAGTGTGGTATATTGAAGATCTACCCATTGTTGGTGTGGTTCAATCATGAGGGTGAAGCCCGAGTGATTAAATAAAGCCAACTGTGGGTAAATCTTCAATATACCACAACCACGGAGTTGGTTATTGCTATTATGCAATGACATTATTTAAGAAAATGCATGTAAGAAAACAAATACTTACTTTTCTTAAATAATGTCTTTATATAAGGGCGCATTACTGTTCTTCTGCTGGCTGTGGTATACTGCTTCCTTGTTTTGATGTACTAAGCATGCATTCCATCCCATGCATACCCAGTACATCAATGCTTTGAAACAGAAGCAACGGAGAAACGAAAAGTCTCCGTTGCTCCGTTTTTTCTTTTTCACTTTTTTTTTTTTTTGTTAAAAAAAATGTTTTGAGCACTTTATCCCAAGGGGAAAAAGTCCAGGAGACCGGACCTTTTTCCATTGGTATATTGTATGATTTACAATGGCCACACTGGCCAATCACTTTGGGGTCATTGTATAATTGTTGCTAAATAAAGGTGTAATAGATAACTGTAAAAAGAGGAAGAATCTAAGTATGGCATGGATAGAGTATAAAAATGTATTTGAAAGTATTCAGCATTCACAAATAAAGGAGTGTTTACAGATGTATAAGATAAATCCTATATGGATCAATTACATTACAGTGGCCATGAGACAGTGGTAAACCACTTTACAGTTAAGACATGACAAAGGATAAATTGTTATCCCAAAGATAAAAATTCAAAGGTGGATATTCCAGGGCAATTTTTTGTCACTGCTGCTGTTTTGTTTTGCACTTAATCCCATTAAGCTGTTTACGTAACAGAGTATGCAATAGTTATAGTCCGGCTCACAAACAAAATCCTTGTTTAAAGACATCTCATCTACTTTTTGTTAATGACTTAAAACTGTAAACCTCATCAAATGAGGAGTTGAAAGCACAACTACCAGTGGTTAAAACTTTCTCAGATGATATAAGAATGTCTTTTGGGCTTGATAAATGTGCAAAAGCAACGTTTAAAGCAGAAAAGTTGCAGAACCAAGAAATGATCACTCTGGGACACAAATGAGATATAAAGGAACTTGAGGTGGAGGGATGATATAAATATTTAGGAATTTTTGAAGGATCAGCATAAAACATGAACAAATGTGAATAAAACTCAGTAGGGAATGCTTCAAAAGACTAAACCTAATATTGAAAACAGCCTTGACATCTAGGAATAAAGTTCAAGCTATAAACAAAATTTGTTCTTCCTGTTCAAATGTACAATTTTTGGGTGACTGACTGGTGCCAAGAAAATGCTTCCCGCTTATCAAATGACATAAAAATCAATGTATACCAAGATTCTATATTTTTTACTCTGAGGGAGGTATGGGCCTCCTCAAAATTGATAATATGCATAAATATACCATAGTGGGATTGCATATAAATCTGCTGACCTCCTCAGACCCAAACATAATGAAAGCTTTCAAACATGAGGACAGGAAGTCTAAGATTACCTCTCTGCTTAGTTTAGCAGAAGCATTCTGAAGTCAAGTGGGCATGGAAACCAAACCAGAAGTAGACAAAAATCAGGCAGCAACTGAAAGTGCCAAAAAAAAAAACAAAATAAATAATATAAGGAGAAGGATCAGTTGAGAATGACAGAAATGTGGAAAAGGCATAAATATTGTAACAAGTACAGAGATCTCCTGGAACAACCTCATGCTGATCAGGAATTGACACAAAAATGGTTAAGGAGAGGTGAGTTGAAATCAAAAGATGAAAGGTTAATAATGGCAGTCCAAGATAGTGGACTATGGGCACATTGGTTTACAAATGCCATTGGACACATGAGAGAAATAGCCAAATGTAGGTTCTGTAAGAAAGAATCGAAACTAGTCGTGCATCTTCCTGCTGGGTATAATAACACTTATGGCAGAGGGCCTGTACACTAAAAAGCACAGTGATATGGCATGACTGTTGCAATGGGGAATGTAAATACATTGCAATATAGAAGTAGCTGAGAAGCACTGGAAATATGGTGACAAAGCATTATAGAGAATGATGAAGTGAACATCACATGGGATCACCCATTACCAGCAGTTCAAAAAATAGATGGTAGAAAACCAAATATAATAGCCATGAAAAAAAAAACAAAAGTATCACTGATCATTGAAACTGTTACAATTATGATTACAATGTCTCAAGTGTGTCTGAAGTTGTTTCAGGTTTCAACTTTGTTACTTAAGAAGTTAACTTGTGACTGTTTCTGCCATTTCACACTGAGCTAATCAGAGGAAGTCAGAGGAAGGGGTCTGAGCTAACTAATCTGTGATATATAACATTAAGTATCCTGTTTTTTGCTTATTTCTGAGTTATTTATAGCACTTTTATTTTACTCACTGTGTGTGAGGTATTAAGTAGAATTTTCTACAATTGTTAAGCATCTGGTTGGGTTTGTTTGTTCTGATTTTTGTTTCCCACCCTCCCTCTCTCTAGGTATCCTGTTTTTATACTTGGTGGCTTTGCTGTTGCCCGGCCCTACTGTAAATTTGATCTGGGACATTCCTCCCAGTCTAGTGTCATTACCTCATTCTATCTATTCCATGGAGAACATTTGAGAAGTCAACCCAGTTAGCTTCTGCTCCTCCTTTCCCCTTTACAAAAAAAAGTATATTTTCTAAGCTTGTTTCCTGCCTTTCCTATTAGTTGTCTAGTCCAGATACAGATTTGCTGTATCCAGGACTGTTTGTAAGCTTCTGAGCCCCTAAGCCTTTCTATGTTGGAGGGAAGCCTTCTAGCTTAATTTTGTTTCTTAGAACTAGCCAGTTTTCTAGTTTCAGCACTCAAATCTGTTTCTTTGAGCTCAGCACTTGTTCAGAACTCATTGTAAGCACTATATAAGCTATAAAAATTACTACAGCACTCAACTTTCCTCACTTGTCTAGAGGAAAACAGTTTTTAGTACTTAATAAATAAGCACCTATCCAGGCATGTCTAAGGGTCAGCTCTCAGTGTTTTCTCCTGTCTACCTGATGAATCTGGGCATCATTGGGGCAATGCAGCAATTGTTTCATGTACACAGACAACCCTCTCCTCCTATCACCCAACACTACAACCTGTGAGAGGTGCACTTATACAACCAAAATGGAAGCAAAGCTCTCTTCACCCAAGACTGGACTAGAGAGTCAAGAGGAGAAGGTAAACACTTGCACCATACCACACATCACATAGTCCCTCAAAACCTACACCACCAAAATACACACATAGAAACACAAAATACACACCTACATTCGTGGAGGCTCTCAAAAAAATCTACCCAAGCAACAGGGACCTCCAAAGCAGAAATGTAAGCAACCTCCACCCTCCAACACAACCCAAATAACACATAGCCACAAACTCAGTGTGCCACTCAACTACAGCACATAAGGCATAACAACGTACCCAACACTCTAGTCATAGGTGACTCTATAGTCAGGCACACTGATGTTCCACTCACCAGGCTAAACAAGGAGAAAGTTACTGTCAAGCTGCCTGTCAGATGCCAGGATCTGCCACATAATGCATGCACTCAGGTTACTACACAGCAAGTACAAATAAGACTCTGTCATTGTCCATGTTGGTGTGAATGACCTGAGACGTACCTCCCTGGACTACATGAAAAGAGACATGGAGGAGCTTTCTGACCTTGTAGCCCATTTAGGTATAAGCCTAGCCTTGAGTAGCATCCTGCCCTCACCCAGAATGATATCACAGTACAAGGACAAAATGATTGACTTCAACAATTGGCTAAGCTTCTGGTGTCATTCAAGCAGACAAACTGAAGATCCAACCACGATGTAAAATCCAATACAAAAAGTAGGAAATCCAAACGAATTCTGAAGCTAAAGCAAAACCTTCTTTATTTTGACATAAAAATGTGGTAAGCGCTTTCCTAGGAATAGAAATTGTGGTAAGCGCTCACGGGAAGGGAATACCCACATCAGACAACATTATGTAAAAAACAAGCTCTTAAATACCTCCAAAGGCGGGAAATCATTCAATTAATAGAGCAATTAATTGCATGAAAAATCTTCTGGTGTCATTCTAAGGGGATCCAGTATCTGTCTTCCTGGGATGACATGACTGACAAACCACGATGCTTTCCCAGAGATGGCCTGCACCTGTCACCCTTGGTATTCCGGATACTGGCTAAGGCTCTTGCCACCCCTATAGTGCCTTTTTTAGGCAAGATTCAAATGACAAATTCACCACCATAACAGATACAGACAAGCAAAATATGAGGGCAATGCTACTTAATGCTAGAAGTCTAAACCTCAAAATGCACTCACTCGAGGCACTCCTTAAAATGGAGAACATCGACATCTGTGCAGTGACAGAGACCTGGTTCAAGGCTCCAGACAGCAGCCCTGCATTACCAAGCTATAATTCATACCACACCTTTCAGCCACCTAACCTGGACCGAAGCACTAAAGGCGGAGGCATGTCCATATTCTTTAAGGATATCCACACTCCAGGCTAGTTGCTCAGCATAATGCGTCTGAGATTATCCAAGTGCAACTAACTCTGAGCAAGACCGCAATGCAAATTGTAGCTTGCTACAGATCCCCTACCATGCCCCAGGATTCCCACTCCTCATTTCTTGATACACTGGAAAATATTAGGGTGCAACCTAACACCCTAATAATGGGCGATTTCAACTACTCCACCATTAACTGGGAAAACTACTCATGTACCAACTCTTGTGCTCAATGTTTTCTGGAATTCATAAATTCCAATGTCTTGGATCAACCTATCCACATCCCCACCAGGAGCAGCAATATCCTAGACCTGGTCATTACCAACATGGGCAACTGGTGTTCCACACCAGAAGTCAGTTCCTCATTGGTCAGATCCGACCACAAGTAAATCAACCTAGACATCCACATCCCACCCCCACCCCCCATTAGGGAAACCACCATAAAAAATGTCTCCGAGGCCAACTTCATGCTTCTTAAGACAGAAGTGGCAAACTTCATGACACCCATGCTGACGGACAATAGGGATACGCCTGCTGAATCCTATACAATTGCACTTTATAAGCACTTACACGAGTACATGGATCATGCAATCCCTAACAGCACCAAGATGCTATCCTCCAAAAAAAAGGAAGCCAATCTGGTGGTCCCCTGCTATAAACAAACTCTACAACAGAAGAAAGAAACTGTTGCAAAAAAGAGTAAAATCCCATGATTGGAGGAATTCCATGGTCAGCCTCAGTAAGAAGCTGAGATCCCTCATAAAATCCTCCAAAGCTAGTTAAGAAAACAAAATTGCCACTGATTCTAAAGACAACCACAATGCATTCTATAGCTATGTCAAGAATCTTAATGGCAACACTCAGATCTTCTCTGAGTTACAGCACAATGGCACTAAATATACAGAACCAACTGATATTGCCAACATCCTGGCAGATAGGTTCAATGCTAACTTTACCCCTCCCTCATCCCCTAAAGGGCCCATCTCTATACCGGAAGAATGCAAAGTACCTGTAATCATGGCTGCACAGGTAAAAAAAACACACTCTCCAAATCCAAGAACACAGCATCCATGGGACCTGACAACATCCCAGGCTGCGTTCTACATGAACTACAGAATGAACTGGCACCCCACCTAAGTACCATGTTCAATCATAGCTTCACCTCAGGCTTTGTGCCCAATGAATGGCGTACAGCAATGGTTATCCCACTCCACAAAGGGGGAGCCACCACGGACCATGGGAACTACCGCCCCATTAGCCTGACGAGCCTGGTCTGCAAGGCTATGGAGCGTATCATCATAGAACTTATAAACAATGACATTGGTAATCTCCAAACTCTGGACCCTACCCAGTTTGGGTTTGTAAAAGGCAGATCATGTCTCCTAAACCTGATAGATTTCTTTGAAGTGGTCACCAAAGCCGTAGATGATGGTAAGGTGGTACACACTGCCTATCTAGATCTCGCCAAGGCTTTCAACACCATCCCTCACTCTGGAATTATAGGCAAACTCATTAAACTAGGTATAAATACCTATGTCACAAGATGGGTTGCCAACTGGCTCACTGACAGAACCCACACTGTGAAAGTAGCAGACTCTAAGTCCAACTTCAGACCAGTGACAAGTGGAGTACCACAGGGTTCAGTCCTAGGTCCTCTCCTGTTTGGTATCTACTTCTCTGAAGTACAGGCTAACACAGAATGTGTTTGGCTAACAAAGTTTACAGATTAGTGCAAACTAGGAGCTATAATCAAAACTGCTAACAATGTGGACATCAATGAAGATGCCTTGCTTGAGCGAGACATAGATAGTCTCGGACTCAAGTTAAATGATAGAGGTTATAGAAAGAAGGAGGCGGAGGATGTATTACATTATACTGTGAGACACAGAAAGGATAGATGTTGACCCTATTATTCCCATGGACTGTCAGTAGTGAATGATACTAATAATGATTTGATTTTAGCTGGAAGGACAGTACCTATGTCCATTTATTATAACAGTGATGTTAAAAGTGTTATACAGATTGTTAAAAACAATTGGTCTATTTTACATCTAGATGAGCAAATTCAAACTATTGTTGGTGAACATCCTAGATTTACTTTTAAGAATAAAAAATCCTTAAAAAGGCAATTGTGTTATATGAAATATACACCAAAAAGAGACATCACAATAGAGACGCCTGGGATGCATAGTTGTTCTAGATGTCATTTTTATGTATATATTGATCCATTTGTAGACTTTATTCACCCAGTCTCAAAGAAGAAATATGAGTTTAATGTAATTGCTGATTGTCGCAGCAGGAACTTGATTTATTCGGCTAAGTGCAGGGCATGTAGTTGCTTTTACATGGGTTCATAGGTAGGTACTAGGCTATCTGACCGAAGGCATTTATAAGCCTAGCCGGAATATGTTGGCTTTCACCACCCCCTTAGATTAGTTCCCTGTGCCACTGTCCAGCAGAGCCATTGAAGTGATCCCTGGGGTAAACTTTTTGTTTCCCATCCACTCATCAAGGTTTCTCTTGCAGAGGGTTAGCGAGGAGCACTGCCTGTAGATTGGAATCTTGTTCCAGAGCATGGGAAGTCTCTGGGCCAGGAATCTATCCCTTCAGCATGTCCTATTTATTGTTGTGGTGAGGTTTAGATCCCTGGAGCATGTGGCTCGAGGGGATATGGTTTTCTTTAGGTGGAGCATGTCCATCAAATCTGGGTTGGACATGGCCTTGTATGTCAGGCAGAGATCACCTCTGAGTATGCGGTATGCAACAGAGTACAGCTGGAGTTTCTTCAGTCGAGCTGTATAGGGCATCTGCTTGAGGCCAGTGATCCTCTTGGTGAGGAACTTCTGTGGTCTTTCCAGTTGTTGCAGGTGTCTTGTAAGGTACATCCCAAATGGGGCATTGTACTTTATGATGGGTCTGATGAGTGATGCGTAGAGGGGCCCAATGACCTCTTTCGATCTGGATGCAAACCCTTTTGTGATAAGGTAGGCCACATAGAAGGATTTTCTAACCACTTTGGCAATGTGATTATCAAAGGAGAGGTTACTATCTACTTGGGTCCCCAGATCCCTTATTACATCTTCCGTATTTAGGGGGTTACCACCTATGTGGTAGTTTGTGGATACTTTGTTTTTTCCAAAGGGGATGACTATGCCCTTTTTGACATTTAGCTTAAGACCATGGTTTTAACACCAGGTACCTGTCTCAGTAAGACCTTTTTGGAGGATGTCTGTCTCAGCCGGAGAGTCAGTTATAGCCCCTAGTTTGCAGTCATCTGTGAACTTGGTCATCCATAGTCCTTCTGTGCTTGCCTGTACCTCTGAGAAGTATATGCCGAACAGGAGGGGTCCTAGGACTGAGCCCTGGGGAACACCATTTGTAACAGGTTTAGAGTCAGACCTAGCTCCTGCAACTCTTACCATTTGGGTTCTGTCCGTGAGCCAGTTGGCAACCAATCTCGTGACGTAGGGGTTTATGTTCAGGCTGGTGAGCTTGTCTATAATACCTGACTGGGGAATAGTGTTGAAGGCCTTTGCGAGGTCTAGGTCAGCTGTGTGGATCACCTTTCCCTCATCTATAGCCTTGGTAACTGTCTCAAAGAAGTCCACCAGGTTTAGGAGGCATGATCTGCACTTAACAAAGCCGAACTGGGTTGGGTCCAGTGTTTGGAGGTTTCCAATGTCTCTGTTAATGAGATCCATGATGATGCGCTCCATAGCTTTGCAGACCAAGCTAGTCAGTCTTATAGGGTGATAGTTCCTGGTGTCCATTGTGGCTCCACCTTTGTGGAGCAGAATAACTGTTGATATGAACCACTCTGTGGGCACATAGCCTGCGGAGAGGCTGAGTTTAAACAGTGTGTTTAGGTGAGGGGTTAGTTCATCTTTGAGCTCATGTACTACGCAGCCTGGGACACCATCCAGTCCCACTGATGCTGTGTTTTTGGCTTTGGAAAGGGCTGTTTTAACCTGAGTGTCTGTGATTTCATGGGCACTACATTCTTCTGGTATAGTTATGGGCCATTTTGGATGTGAGAGGGGGGTGAAGTTTGCACTGAACCTGTCTGCCAGGATGTTAGCTATATCAGTCACTTCAGTGTATTTTCTGCCATTCTGCACTAACTCTGAGCAGATCTGAGAATTGCCATTTAGATTCTTGACATAGCTAAAGAATGCCTTTTGGTTATCTTTAGAGTCCATGGCAATTTTTCTTTCGAAGCTAGCCTTGGATATTTTTATGAAGGAACATAGTTTCTTGCTGATACTGATCAGGGATGTCTTCCCTTCTTGGGATTTTACTCTTTTCTGTACTAGTTTCCTCCTTCTATTGCATAGCTTGTTTATGGCTGGGGTCCACCAGACTGGTTTCCTTTTCTTGGGAGGAGTGAGTCTTGGTTTTGTTTGGGATAGCACGATCCATGCATTCTTCTAGGTGCCCGTAGAATGCACTAGTAAAGGATTTTGCAGCTTGGACAGCATTATCATTTAGCATGGGGGCTTTGAAACTTCCCACCTCAGTCTTAAGTAATGTGAACTTTGCTTTTGAAAAGTTTTTCACTGGTTTCTTTCACCGGGGGTGGTGGCGGAATGTGGATATCCAGAGTGATTCATTTATGGTCAGATCTAACCAGCGAGGGGTTGACCTCCGGTGTGGAACACCGGTCGCCCATGTTGGTGATGACCAGGTCCAATATGTTGTCACCTCTGGTGGGGGTATTAACCAGTTGATCCAGGGTGTTTGAGTTTATAAATTCTAGGAAATGTTGGGCCAGGGAGTTCGTACTTGAATAGTTCTCCCAGTTAATGTTTGGATAATTGAAATCACCCAACATCAGGGTGTTTGGGTAGGACCTTTATGTTTCCCAGTGTTTCCAGAAATGCAGAGTGGGGGTCCTGGGACATGGTGGGTGATCTGTAGCAAGCTATAATTTGAATAGCAGTTTTGCCCATTGTAAGTTGCACATGGATGATCTCTGAAGCATCGTGCTGGTAAAACCAACAGATCCCTCATGGAGAGAATGAGGGAACATGTGTATTGTATACATAAAATGGACGAACGGAATGACTTAGCCAAACATCATATAGAATATGAGAGAGAGAGCATATATTTGGTTTTAGGGTTATTGAGACAATAAATTATGATAAACGTGGTGGTGATTTTAGAAACTACACGGAGAGCCATGAGTTGTCATGGATCATTATTATGCAGGCAGATAAATTTCCAGGTAATAATGGGAGGACTTCCATTAAACCTGCTTTAAAAGCTAGATGTTTCTTGAAATGAAATGCATTTGTTTTATTGAATGGGCATTTTAACTGGATGATTTGAAATGGTAATTGATATTGTTTTTGCTATTTATTTCACTGGATTTGTGTAACACATGGTCTGATGAAGCACACTGATTGTGTAAAAGCGCTAACCTTTTACCTTTTTTATTAAAACTGTGTTATTTTATGGTCATTTCCATGTTTGGTGCTGTTTTTATTTATGCTACATTATGTTTTGGTTGACCAGCACCATTCATTCCCAGAGGACTGCTTGTTCTTTGATGTTAACAAAGTACAAGAGGGTCTTACAGCAAGAAATGACTGGTGCCAAAGTCATGGCCTTAAGTTAAACGCAAAACAAATTATCATACCATTCCACAAAAACATGGCCCTACTGATTACCACATCAACAGCAACCCCCTAAGCACACAACCTGTGGTGAGATACCTGGTTACACAGGTTGACAACAATCTCACATTCAATCATCATGTGGTGGCAGTGGTCAGAAAAGCCTTTTACTTGGCTCATCTCATAAATAAAGGGATTGCATTTAGAAAAAAGGAGGTTATTACCTCTCTGTACTTCTTCCTCATTAGGCCAATAACTGAGTACAACACCCCATTTGGTATGTACCTTTCCAAACACCTGCACCAACTGGAAAGGTCACAGAAATACCTCATAAAGAGAATCCATGGCATCCAACACCTGTCCTATGTGGAAAAGCTCAAATCACTGTCACTCCACTTGGTATCATACAAATTGCTCAGAGGTGATCTGTGTCTCACCTACAAGGCAATCTTAGACCCTGCTCTACTAGAGATGCTCCATATCCGTAAGTCTAACTCCTCACTCATTACCCGATCAAAAGGTCTAAATCTAATATGTGACATTAACAAAACCTGCTGTAGAGACAGGTTTGTCTCCCAGAGGCTTTCCTGTCTCTGGGATAGGCTCCTCATACATGTCAAAGTATGTCCCTGTCCCTCTTCAAGCAAAACCTTGATAAGTGGATGGGAAATCACAAATTTGTCCAAGGGGTTCCACCTGTGTCCCTCATTTACAGGGGTGACAGCTGCTGATTGAGGTTTCTTTTTTGGGATAAACTCTTGGCTAGACTTGTAAGGGCCCCAGGGCCATTAGCCTAGTATTCTTGTATGATCCTATGATGCTATAATATCACAAACTTTAATTATATCCTATCATAGGAATGGGGCCCATTCTCATCATGGTATTAGAAACCCAAAAGTCTTTGAAAAATTAAAAAAGGTGAAACTATATATTACTTCCCAAGTAAAATTTTAACCAGCCAGTCTAGATTTTTGAAAATTCTCCAGTTGTTTTTGTTTTCTTACTAATGTCAGAATTTTGTTCTTTTCGGTCTGTAACATGCACTACATACCTACTTTACACAAGGGGACATATTTCTGCATAACTTGAACTTAGATCAATGCACAACTCAAAACTTGTGTAACTTGGTCCATTACCACATTCTCTTTATGTTCTGGTTTTAATTTGTTCCCCTCACCATAATCTTTGTCCTCCAGTTTTTAGACATGTATTACTTCCTATATATTTCAGCTTCACATATCAAGTTTTTTCTCCCATCTTCCAAAGTACAGGCTATTCAGGGTGTCTAAATATAAACAGTATGATTAACACAAATGTAAATAAAGTTAGAACGATCTTAAGCAAACTTTTGCTATGCAGTGATTTGTGTGTTGATAGGGGAAGACTGCAACAACTGTATGCTTGCTGATATGGGAGGTGTCAGCTTATCTCTGACACTAATTAATACTGAAGTTTGATGACAGCATGTTAACATTCAGAAAGTGTTAATGTGTTGTCATAGACAGAATACTCGGTACATGCTCATCTGGAATGAAAAGTGCTGCCTGAAGGAGTACTTCACACTCAGTGTGTTTTAACTTCCTCCCTAGGGAGTAGAGTAAGTGAACAGGAAGACATTTCCTGTCTTCATAATATCATTTTTATACCTCTTCAATTTCCAAGATTAAAAAATGAAAATTGCATAAAACTAAAAAAAAGTCTGGATATAAATGTCATTTCGCTCTCATGGATTTGATGGAATAGTCATTTTTTTTAATTTATTTTTAAAGAGCATCTAAAAGACAGAAGTCAAGAAACCAACTCAGTACTATAAATTACTCACAATTATTAACCTCACTAGAATTGCATATTGCATTACTGAGACCTACTGTAAACAATCTGCACCCCCTGAAGAGCATGATCAGTTCTTGACGAAACCCCAGAATATACAAACAGTGAAATACAATCACTATGGTGGGTTTAAATACTCAACCACTGAATGAGTAAACTTCTCAACATCAAAATAATATTCCTAAATATTATTTGATTATGTAACTCAGTACATAGAACAAATACCAATATCACATGGACAAATCTAAGATTTTTTTGATCCTCAACCATGGGTAGACCTTTTGAAATCAATTCATATCATGATGCCATCATCTTTAATATAAGAATACCAAACTAAGTGATATAAATCATCCTCCTAAACCTTACCAGTGGAAGCTATGGTAAAATAAATGTCATACTTATAAATGTAACTTGAGATGCCACCATCAGTGACCCAAATTAGTCTATTTGGAATGCTGTCAATGAGCTCTGTGGCATTTTAAGCTCATCCGTTCATGAATATGTATAAACAAGACACAAATGTGCATGCAAATTCAACCAAAAAAATCTTTGGGTAGAATTCACACAATCAATAAGTACACAACATAAAAATAAAGATCACACTTAGCTTTCAAAAAGTATCATATTGATAAAAATCTATATTGAATACAATACAGAAGCTACCATGCTTTCTTATCAAATCCTAGAGATCTAACTATGAGATTGATTTGGTCTCAATGGTTGAAAGCACTAATAAGGTATTCTTCAATTACATCAGGAATCTTAAAGATAAAATTGTGAATGGAGATGTTATAAAGGAACAATGATATTCCAGCCATAGGACACATTGAAATAAGACATTTGTTCAAACTTCACATTGCAAAGAAATATGTCTCTGTTTATAGCACAATGACAAGGGGAAACATCCCTTAAAGAACTACAGTTATGGTTATTCATACCACAATTAAAATTACAATCTCAAGTGCTATGAAGTCAGGCATCAAACATGGTTGTTTATGCTAAATAATCAAGGAAATTTCAACAAAACCCATGCAATTTATGTTCAACAAAATGTTAACATGTGGACACATCCCCAACCTATGGCAGAAAGATGTAGGGGCATCCATGGAAAAGAATGGGAGAGTCATGTCAGAACCAAACAGTTTTATGCATATCAGCATGTTTACTATTCTAAACAAAATGATGGAGGTAGTGGACCTCATATAGAATGATGACTTTATTATGAATGATTGCAGATAAAATTGCATTTACACAAAATACTGTGCTATTTCCTCTATGGTCAGTGACATTCAAAAGTAAACATTTCTTAAATGAATGACTGAAAATATAATTACTACATTTATAATCATCAATACCCTTAGCTAAGGGCAGAATTAAACTTAACCAAACCTAAATACAATTAAGAAATGCCTTTATAGTGGGGGCTTTATCCATTCATACTCCCACATGAGAGGTCTGTCCCTTACCCTCATAACTTATGTATTCTAACTCAATGGACACACAACCACAAAGCAAGGAAAATCATAAAGAATTACACTATAGTCAAGGTTCTACACCTCGTCTGTAATGTATTTTGATCATCAGTAACACCAATGATTTTAAATATCCCATCTAAAAAATGATAAAAGAAATTTAGAACAAAAAAAAATAACACTCAAATCACAAGGAAACCTACTTTTGTTAGGCAGGAACCAATACAGGTTTATTAATGGAAACTTTTGCCTTCTCAATGTTGTGATAGTCTTTTTACTACCTTCTCAAGTTATGCAAAGTAGCTTGTTTGAAGACTTCAAAATGCAGCAATTCATTAATGGATCTGATCAATGAAGTATAAAGATCTACAATGAGCTCTTGGAGCAAGTACGTATGCTTTTGCAAGTAAATATGCTTTTAAAATTCCATAGACTGCAGAGCAGCTTTTCTGACTTTGGTGGATAATCACTGGTCATGTATGATACTGATGTTGCTAATGTTTATGGATCTTTAGTGATGATATCATTTTTCATGATTTAGGTGCATCGATTCATAAGTATATACTAGACTAATGAACAGTAGTGCCTTTAAATGCCACCCGATTTGACCACTGATTTTGTAATTAGAGCATCTGGATCTACTACAAGTGCCTTTGTGTAAACAGGAAATGCCCTAGCTCCCACTAGCCTAGTCTTAACTAATTTCAGAGCATTCTACCCACCTAACCCTACAAAACTGTATATCCCTACCAGAGCCCTAACTCCTACCTTAGAATTGTCATTCAGTCACTAACCCTAACCAAAGCACTCCACCCCTAATGTTGAAGTCCTCAGTTATTCCCCAGCCCTAATCCTGCACACCCTAATTCCCAAGGCCCCTGATTATTCCCTATCCCTAAAGCTTGACTCCTACTGTCTATATCAAATACTAATACACACCCACACCTTAAAACTCCTCTCCTGCTCACTAAACCTAAAGTCTCTGTCTACTTTCAAAACCTAAGACCTAACTTTCCCCTCCACAAACCTAAACCTTCCCTCCCAGTCCTTACACTTAAAGCCCTTGATCACTCCCTAAACTTAAATTGCCCCCTGCTCCATAACACTAAGCACTCCAACCCCCTAAACCTAAAACTCCTTGCCTGCTCACTAAACCCTAAACATGAATTCCCTTCCTATTCCCTAAACAAAAAACTGTCCCTGAACCTAAATTCTACTCTTGATCACTGTCTAAATCCCTAATCTGCATTCCCACCTCCTCTGACTCCCTCACCATAGCTACAGCACTTACCAGAATCAAACTGGGATGCTAAATTCTGGTTCCCCTTGAGTGTGAGAAACAGCCTGTGTGAGAAGCAAGATATCCAAGTCCTTGGCTGCCAAATCTCATGAAACTCTTTTTATTAACATTAAAGGTAAAATCAATACTACTGCACAAGGTGCGTAATTTTTTGTAGACCATCTTGGAGAACTTCATCATTTATTGAAACAACTATTTTACCCAGTTTGCAGACATCAACATATCTAGTTATTAGCACCCATTTTCATATGTTTATGTTACAATTCAGTTCAAACGTTATCAAATTACAATTGTAAAATAACACATGCTTTAAGTGTATGAACAGTTACTTGCTATTTAATAAAGGGTGCTATTATTCAATATAAGTAGAGTATACAGCATCCTCAGAAACACTGTGCCACATGGAGAAATTAGTATTATATATTTACAAGTAAAACATTCTGAGCACTGTCTAATTGTTCTAAAATACTGGTGTGTTAAAGGAAAGAGTAATAATTGCAGAAACAAGTTTTAATAATATTTTTGTATCTACTGTTTGCATTTTTAAATTCAGGTACAGTTCAATGCCAAAGAAGAAGGTATGTCTATGAAATGCGTTGCATCTTCAGATGTGCTGCCCCTTCTTGTCGATGCAACAGAGATGAAATTATTGTAATTATCCCCTTCTGATAGGACATAATTTCAGCTGGGGTGTAACTGTAGTAATGGCTTAATAATGAGATACCAAGGAGGATTCAGTATTCAGGAAAGCAGGCATGGGCATATATTGGCTATGGTTGCTATGATGAGTAAAATAACTGGTTTCATTACTTGCTTTCTCCAATAACAGAATGCTGATATAACTGATAATTTTATATAACTGTATAAGAAAAGAGGAAGAAGATATTGATGCTGATATATTTTTGTGTGCAACGAGTTGTGTTTCAATGTTTTTGGATGAATGTGTTTTTTTTAATTCGATGCATTTGTACATCAATATTTTAAAGTGCATCCATCCATCCATGTATATATATATATATATATATATATATATATATATATATATATATAGATATGGGTCCATGTCAGATGGACAAAAGCTCAGGTAAACGAAGACCACATCAACGAGACAACTTCACCAACAGGAAGGATCCCCAACAACGATAAGTAGTGCAGACTGGGAGTTAGTCTCATTCTCTCACTGTAGTGCAATCACGGAGCTGGTATATTTATGTGGGGGGTGCAGGGGGGCTTGCCCCCTGCTATACATGTTTTAATGTGGTTTTCGAGTGTATTACGGAAACAGGAATGCATTCCGTTCCATAATACATTGACTTACCGTTGTCGGGGATCCATCCTGTCAGTGAAGTCTTCTCGTTGATGTGGTCTTTGTTTACCTGAGCTTTTGTCCATCTGACATGGACCCATATATATATATATATATATATATATATATATATACACGTATGTACACATATGCCCACATATAATTGACTTACACATACAATTTCTAAGATTCTACCCTTATCTTATTCTTAGTTCTCAACAATGCTTCTCCACTCTTTACACACCTTTTAGTGCTTTTATTAGTCTATTTACTACTGAATCCTCAGACTTCTTACGTCATTTGCCATTCATCAAAATACCTCATAAACCACTTTTTTTTCTATTTTCTCAGTCCTATTCAAGTTAGAATCCATACATCTTAAAATATTTAATCTCCTATGTCTAATGAAATGTCTACTTCAAAGTACAACAAAAATGTTCTGAAACTACAAAAACTATACAAAAAGGTGTCTTAATTCACTCTCCCAGATAGATTCCTCTAGCTATTACTCTTCAGACTTTTGGAGATATAAAATTCAATCCTGGACCCACATTCTTAAACTCAAATTCTATCTGTCCACCACCCTACAGCCAAACCTCACCTGCTAATACATCTTCCAAATTCTGCAATTTCTTTCTTTAACATCAATACCTGCATAAAAGCAATACACCAAAATTCCATGCTTGAGTTGCCCCACATTCTTCTGATGTCATTACTATTACTGAAACTTGGCTTAAACTGTGAATTAAATATAACAGTTTTCTCCTACCTGGATATGACATCATTTGCTGGGTTCACAATAACAAAAGAGGTGGAGGTGTAGCTATTCTGTATTCTCCCACTTAATCGCCAAACCATACTACAAAAACTTCTTAACTTTCTCAAATGCAGAAATCCAAATTAGTTCCTTGAAAGTTAATTAGAATAAATCCTTATGCCTAGTTTCGATATTCATTCCTCCCAATAATGCCTCTATGTTAGAAAACATCTTTTCCTGGTTTATAACTAACATTAGCCATGAAACTTTCATCCTAGGTGACATTAATAATGACTGTAACATCAATAACAATAACTTCAGAGTTGCTACTATCAATCTATCCAGCTTCACTAGTTACATCAGCAACCAAATTTCCCTCCACACAAAAACCCTCTAACTCCATATTGAATTTTAATAAACTTTCCAGATAAAAAAAAATCAGACTCTCTTCCAGACACACTAAGTGATCATCACTTCCCCTTCTGCCATTTTGAGAGTAGAATAACTTACACAAAATTATTTAATATAACCACATAAGAAATGTCAAGAGCTTTGCCCTTCCCTCGTTCATATCCTACCTATTATATTGTAATTGGTCTCCAATCAAATATATACACGACATCCATTGTTGCTTATTAACAGCATATTCTTGTAGCTGGTATTTGAACATAACAAAATAGATAAATTTGCTACAAGCTGTTAAAATTCAACACACAATTTCTTAGCCCTCAAAAAAACTAAATTGGGATGAATTGACTTAACACTTCAGTTTCTCACAATTAAAACTTATCCATAGTCTGCTCTTCTTTCCAGATAAATGTCCCTCTCTCAGTTCTCTACTACAATGGTGCTACTCCTCAAGACTTCTTTGATATGCACACACAAACCTTCTTGTCATTAACAGATCACATAACACCTCTGCAATCTCCATATATGCCACCTGTGTATGAAATGTGGAGCTCTCTTATCCTAGCACGTAGCCAACTATCTTCCACCAGTCTCTTAAAAAATAAACTAAAGCACTTTCAAGTTAATTTCTGGCTATGCTCCTATGTGTGCTCCTCAGGATAATCTCACATCTTAGTTAATGCTACTACAGAGTATCTGTGCCCTACTTCTTTCACTTTCTTTTCTCTCCTCATTCTCTATCCTATCATCACTACAAAGTCAATTATATTCCAAACATTCTCTTCATAGATTCATTGATAGGTACTAGACGATCGGCCCAAGGGCCTACGCAAGCCTAGCCAACAAGGTTCCCTGGCTTACACCACCCAAGAAAGTTATTTTCCTGTGCCACTGTCGAGCAGAGACACAGAGGTGATTCCCGGGGTGTATTTCCTATTTCCCATATGATCATCAAGATTTTTCTTGAAGAGTGCTAATGGAGAACTTTGTTTGACATAGATAGGTAGCTTGTTCCAGAGTATGGGAAGTCTCTGGGACAGGACCCTATCCCTCTAGCATGTCCTGTTTATTGTGGTGACAAGGTTTAAGTCCCTAGAGCGTGTAGCTCAGAAGGGATTGGGATTTCTTTAGGTGTAGCATGTCCAACAGCTCTGGGTTTGACATAGCTTTAACCTCGGAGTAGGCGATATGCTATGGAGTAAAGCTGGATTTTGTTGAGACGGTTAGTGTAGGGCATCTGTTTGAGGCCAGTAGTCCTCTTTGTGAGGTACTTCTGTGGCCTTTCCAGCTGCTGCAGATGTCTTGTGAGGTACATTCCAAAAGGGGTGTGTACTCTGTAATGGGTCTAATGAGTGACAAGTAGAGGGGAACAATGACCTCTTTTTTCCTGGATGAGAACCCTTTTATGATGAGGTGTGCCATGTAGAAGAATTTCCTGACTACTGTGGCGATGTGACTATCAAAGAATATTCATAAATATTCTTCAATGTCTGTCCATTATTTCTTTTTTCCCGAATCCTTTTCTAAGATTTGTCACAAGTAATTATTTTCCTTCTCAATTATCAATCTCATATCATCTCCCTAGTTCACTGGATATGCTATTTTGTATTTTTATATATTATGTACATTAATGGATATTGCAATGCACATAGGTCTGTAATTTTATATTAAAAATGTTATTTACCATTTGGAACTTTTTATCGTGGGTCTTTGCCCTCTCCTACCCTCTTCCAGATAGTAGCTGCACTCTGGCACAGAACTTGTCAGGTTGCTTACACGTATTTTTATTTATTTTATGTGCCATTTGTTTACTGGAAAGACTGAATGGACATGAGCCCTTTTTCAGCAGAGGCCCGTAGAGAACATTTCCTTGGAAAAAAAATGACTTTTTAAACAAAGTAATAATTAAGACATAGAAATAGAACTAAATATTACGGTACAATCAGATAAGTAATAAAGATAATCAAATACATAGTAATAACTCCAAAATGAAGTACAATGTTACACTCAGCCTTTCTGTTTTGCATTAAAATGATATCTGTATACAAAGCAACACGGCTTTAACAAATAGGATGCATGTAGAGAAGATTGGGTTAGTCAAAGGAATACTGAAATACAATAATAAGAGAATATATGCAAATTTATAGAGACAATAATATTATGGGAAAAAAGAATGTAGTTAAGGGATATGATGGTGAGGGTATAAGAGGACAAGAAAGAAAAGGGATGGGGCAGATAGAAATGAAAAACAGTTTAGATAGAAGAATAAATGGGGGATCTCAAAAGGAAAACAGAATGAATAAAATGAGTCATAATAGCATAATTAATAAAATGGATGTAAAAAGAGGAATAAATCAGAGAGGCAGTGGTATCATGCTGACATGTTACATGTACAAAAACAGGATCTCAAGATGAATTTTTTAAGGACTGTTTATATATGTGGTTGCTGGATAAAAAATCTGATATCCATGGGGTTAAGCTCTGGGCTTTAGCCACAGACTTAGAATATAGACCATTCAATGGCTTTATTGGGTTTATTGACTGTTAAAAGGTGTTTTTCAAAGGAACAGAAGGGGTAGTTTGGAAGGTAATGCCTGCTTTATTGGGTTTATTGACTGTTAAAAGGTGTTTTTCAAAGGAACAGAAGGGGTAGTTTGGAAGGTAATGCCTAAGTACAGAACTGATAGCTGGGAAGGAAGAGGGTATGTATATCATGTTATGAGCAAGGAGAAGTTGAGTGTATAGCAGATGATGGGGTAGTTCAAACCAGTTTAATGAAATGAGAGCAGTACAATGATGTGAGGTGTAGGGCTGGTTGGTTGCAAGCCTTGTAACTCTTTTGTAACATAGCTTCAGTTGTGACCTAAGGGATATGTGTAAGTTGTTAAGGACAGAATAGGTGTATTGTACACAGGAAATTAATTGAGTTATGCACTGGTAAGAGCAGTTCTAGAGGGGTGGGTTTGATTTTTTTTTTATCTATAGAGTGTTCCAAATTTTTGTTGTTGTTTTTATGCAGGTTTTGATATGGAGGAGAAATTTTAATTGATAATCTATTGTGAATCCTAGTAGCATATTGTGGGGAACAACATAATATCAGTATAGTTTAATAAGAATATTATGATGCTGCCTTTGAAGGATGTGAGAGATTTAGGGAAAATAAGACTGAATGATTGATTTTCACGATTAATTAGAAGTTGATTGTCTGTAAACCATCTTTCAATGGAGTTGAAGGCATTTTGAGTTATGGTTTCTAGTCTAAGAAGAGTATCTGCTGTGCTCTGCATTCTGGATAAGAGCAGCTTATTGGGATGATGTTTGGAGGTGGTAGTTGTGCTCTGTGGTAGACTGACCACAGGTGAGCAGGGGTAAGAAGGTTTTCTTTAAGTAGATAATGTTGTTGTTTGTGAATGCACTTTTTCAATATTTTAGAAAGGGGGCAGGATTATAGTGTGCCTGAAGTTACTCATTTCAGTGGAAGCTGCCATCATTATGAAGTCAGATTATATATTTTTTCCAGAGTAATGAAACATAACATTCTAGAATGAAACGATTGATTAAAATAGAAACTGAATATGCAATGGTACGGGAAGCAGGTCAGAGATATTCTAAGGGATGATTGTCAGGAAATGGAGAGCAGGGCTTGATTTTGTTTAACCAGTGTTATGTATAAGAGGTAGATAGGGTTTTAAGGAGAATGAGAGACAGAGAATTAAAAAGTTGTAGAGGAGTAAAGAGGGTTTGTGAAGAGATATGGGTATGTGTAACTATTCATTCAATGAAATGGGAGTTAAATTCCTCTGCAGTCTCTAGGGGAGAGTTGGCTGGGCAATTGATAGGGCAGAGTGTGTTCCTAACTATAAGATGTTGTTTGTTCCAGCCCATAACTTTTTCGGGTTATTTTTTGGCTAATTTCAGGCTCTAAGTAGCACTATTTTCTGTCACTAATGGTGTGTGTGTGTGTGTGTGTGTGTGTGTGTGTGTGTGTGTGTGTGTGTGTGTGTGTGTAGCATTGCAGATGAGCAGAGGACTTGTGTTTTGCCATAGTCTATAAGTCTTATTTCTTTTTTGTATTAGAATTCTGGTGGAATGGGATAGCCAGAGTGTGTTGTTAGTTTTAACTCTTCATCGTAATGGAGCAAGTCCCTTTAGAGTGGCTAAAAATGTAGTGTTGAATCTGTGGACATCATCATCTAATGACAAGGTACAGACAGAAGTACAGTTAAGAGGTTTCAGTATGTCATTAAATACATCAGGGTTGATGATTATGGGATCCCTTGTAAGAAAATTGTTACGTAAGATGGGATGGATATCTCACAAAAAGGTGGAATGATCGCCATTGTGGAAATTGGTGAGAAATTCAGGAAGAACAGTAATAATTTTTGGATGTCAGACAAGGATCAAGCCAAGAATGGTGTCAGTGTTTACTAAAGGGAGTGTGGGAGGTTATAAGTTGTGGGGAGCTGAGGAGGTTAGTACTAGTAGAGAGGTAATATGATATAAAGTTTTTATCAATCAATGCTGACATCACCAAGTATGACTTCATAGGGTATATTAGCTGTTCAGTGGAAGATGTCTTTCAGAATTGCGATATTGTTTCCTATGGGATTATAGAGAACAATAATATATAATTTTATATGGTTATTAAATTTTAATTTGGAGATAAGTTCTTCATTACAAAATTTTGGTGTGGTAGTAAGAAGGGTTGAAAGAGCTACCAGTTGGCCAGACCTTCCACTTTTTTTTTTTTTTTGTATTCTGTCAGACTATGATATTCTAGACAGGGGGAGGAATTTCAGTTTTTATTTGAGGTGACAACCATGTTAACAATCTCTGGGGAATACTGGGTGATCCATGAATAAAATTCAGTTACCTTATTTAGCATACTGCAGATACTTAAGGAGACAATAGCTAAATGTTTTGAAAGTACTGAAGTAGGGATAGGTATGATGCTGTTGTCAGTAGGTGGAAGACAGATAATTTATTTATATAAGCTACTGCAGGATTAGTATGAGTAGATTTGGGCATAAAGTGATATGAGGTGGAAAAGAAAGGCAGTAAGTATAGATAGTACTGTTAGTGTAAAGAGGGTTGGAGGAATATAACAAAGGGAGCTTGGATAGTAGGCATGGAAAGAGCTTTGGGAAAATTACTGTGTAATAGTGGATTATGTATAAAGGCAATAGAAGGAGGTGAGTAGGATGTAAATGTAGGTGGTAATTATTACCCCTGGAAGAGACTATTTGGAGGTAGAAGCAAAGTTGATATGTTAAGTAAGATAGGAAGAAAAGGAACAATGTGGTTGTAGAAGTAAAGCTCATATGTTAGGTTAGATAGGAAGGAAAGGAACAATGTGGAGGTAGAAGCAAAGCTGATAGGTTATTTTAGATAGGAAGAGGAGGGGTTAAGTACTAAGTAAATGTAGAAGAAGTTGGGGTAGTTGGAAACTGGGGGCAGGTAAAGGGAGCATAGTGAGCCCAAGCAAAGTGAGGGCAAAAAGAGTGGGTTAAACTGGAGTCAGGAGAGGACCTGCTACAGAAACAATCTATCTCCGTGTCAGTTTCTAAAGAAGGTAGGTATACATATGGCTTTAAAAGTATTATAACTGTTTAAATTATTTCTATAAAATTCAGCATGCAGAATATGAACAAAATGCTTGATGGTGGCAACAGGAAATAGCAAGCTAGGCTTTGTGCTTAAAGTTAACTATAAGCCCCATTAGTTTTATTCTGCTATCTCTATTAGTGCAGATGTAGGCATAGGATTTAAAAGTCCATGGATTATTACATAAAATGTGGAAGTCTGCCTATCTTCAGCAAGTACTGTTAGCTTTTTCTGTTTAACACAGGAACACAAAAGACTGACTAAAGTAAAAGGGATAGGGAGTTCAGGAATAGACAGACAAGTCTGTCGTAACCTACACATTATTACTGAAGGAATCAGATGGTTCACTAGTGATGAACCACAGCATGTTCTGTCTGTGGTTGTCTTCCTTGAAGGAAGTGATGGTCTTGGGAGATTGAGCAGGGCTAATTACCAGCTAGTAATGTAAGGACCTAGAAAGACACACAAGATACAGAAGGAGATTTAGACAGAGGGAGGTGATGGATAATTAGGAATGAGTAACAGTTAGAGGTAAGAGAAGAGGTCAAGGCAATGTTAGCCTAGAATCCACGACAAGCTCACAGTAGCTTTAAAAGTAGAACACCAATTGCAAACACAAGATACAAGACGGTCAGTAGCACATGCCATACTGCAACATATTAAGTATCAGGAGGATTAAAAATTAAAATGAAAATAAGTAAAATACAACAATGGCGACACTGTAGAGAAAAAAGTATCATATCTAAGCATGATAGTTGCACATTAGATATATGAAAAAACACACATCTGTATGTGATCCTTGTGGGGATGTCCCTTTAATTTGTGGATTTTGTTTTTCTCCCATGTGTCATTTGGTCAGGTAGTTTTTGATGAAACGGCATTTGGTGAATGATGTTTTGTCTAAATTATATAAATCGATTATATATTCTCTAAGTGTGCTTATCATCCATATTTTACTGGCAGCTAAGAAGTGACCCACTAAAGTAATGACGGTGGATGCCCCAGGTAAAAGTAGTGATCTGTAGGTGGGGCATTGTAATGAGGCACTGTTTTGGGAATACCGATCCTACTGAAAGGCTGAAGTGCTCAATACATGTTGACTAGCTGTAGCAAGCAGCTTGTTAGTTTCAGAAGATCTGTGTTGTTTTCCAAATTTTAAAGACCTTTTTTCAGTTTTTGTTCTTTAACTTGAGTTGATGGGGGGCTGCCACTTTGGGGAACAATGACAGAGAGCACTAGATGACCTAGCTACAGTTCTGACTAAGCAGATAAGAGCTGTTGCTAGAGAAATCCACTAACAACAGTTTTAAATATTTCACCACTGCTGGCACCAGAAAATATGACAATTGTGGCCCCAGCATTGCACTAATTTCTTGCTTAAGCTGGTCAACTACAATACTAATTCTGAAACCAATCACTCGCTGAGTATTGTCAGTCCACAATACTTCTGTCTCTCCTAGCTTAGGTCTTCTACAGCACTATATGCAACACAAATCTATCATAGCTTTGGTGATTTTTGTCATGTTGTTTGCTCAGGTTTCTATATGCAGTCTGCATTATTCATTACTACTGACTTCTCTGTTCTATTACAGACATGGGTGAATGCAGTGGTCTCATCTTCACTGATCTGCAAATGGTTATTGACATGCTGATTACTCTTTTCTCCTTAAATTGGTACGTAATCCAAGTCTTAAAAATGAATCTGTACTCCACTTTACCAGCTATCCAGCAAACATCCCAACTGATCACTTTAGTACTTGTATGCCTTTTTGCACCACATTGAAAGCTGGTGTCCCCCGGGGATCTATACTTATATTTAACACTACATTATCACTTCATTGTTCCTAAAACCAAACTATTGAGGTATGCTGATGATGACTTAATAGTATTTCAGTAGGAATAAACCAATGGTTTAAACATCCAAACTCAAGTTCATCGGAAAAAAACAAATAAATAAATAAATAAAACTCCCTCTTACAGAAGTCAGATCACTAGAAAAAGTTCATTACCCTACAGACTCTTATATATATGCAGAAATGTCAGCATACAAGTCACACATATCAATCTCTTAACAAAATAAATATGAACAAAGCCAAAAATAATGGGGAGCAAATTTTAAATAATCCTTTGTAAACTTAGAAAGTTGCTAGAATAAAAGGTCTAGTGTTACTATGCATTTTCTGAAGGATATGAAGTATGAAACTCAAATGACTGTCATTATTTGGGGAATTCAGTCCTCAGTGATTTGCCTCAAAAATCCCGAAAATCACAATTCTGTAAGGAATAAATCAAAAATATGATGCAAAAATGTGTACACTTGAGAGTTAGAAAACAAGTACAGCCTCATTTCACTTTTCATAATCATGTAAAGGTCTTTACTCATAAGATCATATTTTAACTAAATGTTTACCATAGAATAGTCAATCTCCTCCCACAGAAAGTTTTATATGCAGTTGCCAAATTGTCCTCATCTCCAAGTTGAATATGTTGTCCCCTGGTTGTCATCTGTCACAACCACAATCCTGAATAACTTCTAATTGCTCTAAATCATAATTTCTCAAACAATGAAGTCACTTTCCATTGGAAGGCCCAGATCTTTTTAATGGGAGGCACATGGAAGCTGGAAAATTCTGTATTTTTAAAATGTTTTAGGTTCATAGGTTGCTACTATGCTAATAACCACTACAGCCAATACAAGCCTTGCTGCACACCCCAAACCATTTGGGTCACAAGTATCATGGGGGCATATTAGTTAGCATGTAGCTAAGACTTTGTCATGTTAGTTAGCATGTAGCTAAGGATTTGTACATTTGTTGGGCGTGGTGTTAGGATAATACTTTTTTTTTACTGACGGACTCTGTCCATAAGGGACATCTGGGTCAGACTGGGGTAAATTTATGATTTCCCATCCAGTTGTCAAAGTTTAATTTGACTAGGGTCAGGAATAAACTCTGTTTTGCATGGATGGGGAGCCAATCCGTATTGTAGGGATCCTTTAGGACACATATCTATCTCTCAAGCATGCTCTGCTTATGTCACAAGTGAAGTTCAGAACCCTGGATCTAGTATTTCTGGTGCTATTTGTTTTGCGCATGTGCAACAGATCCATCAAGGTCTGGGTGTGAGGATGCCCTGTAAACCAGTCAAAGATCTCCTTTAGTCATCAATGTAGGACAGGGTATTCATGCCCAGATTTCTTCTGGTGAGAAACCTTTGTGAGCATTCTAACTGTTGCAAGTATCTGGTTAGATAAGGACATTGTGTTCAATGATAGGTCTGATCAAGGCAGAGTAGATTGGCACTATAACTTCCTTGGACCTGGATGCTATAGCCTTACCTATAAGTTGAGTGACATAGAATGATTTTTTTTTTTTATTATCTTAACTACATGTTGGTCAAATGCCAGCTTGCTGTCTACATATGTTCCCAGATCCCTACTACTTGGCTGACTCATAATGGGTGTTTTATTGATGGAATAATCAACTTAGACTGACAGTTTTCCAAAGGGTATAATAATGCATTTCTTAGCATTGAGCTTTAGGCCATGGCTTGGCACCAGTCACTTGGTTGTGTTAAACTCACTTGCAAGATGTTCATGTCTTGGGGGAAGGTATAACTTGGTGAATCACAGACCTTTAACATTAGCCTGACTTTAGAGAGTATAAGCCAAACAGGAAAGTGCCCATTACTGAGCCCTGCAGTACTCCACTGATTGTTTGTGGTCTGTCTGTTGGTGGTGGTGGTCTCACTGATCCTGATTCCTTGGGACCAGTCTGTGAGACAGCCAGCAATCCAGCAAAGTTAGATAATGGTTTACAATTAGCTCTGAGAGCTTGTCAACAATGCCTGCATAGGGTACCGTAGCAAATGCTTTAGCCAGGTCACCATATGCAGTACGCACTGTTTTACCCTCACCCATTACCTTGATGACCCTCACAAAGAAGTTTACCAGGTTAAGTAGGCATGACCTTCCCTTAACAAGCCAAACTGGGATGGCTCCACTATCTGTAGGTTGCCAGTATTCCTGTTAATCATTTCCATGATAATTCTTTCCATGGCAAATTTGGTTTGCTAAACTGATGGGTCTGTAGTTCCCTAGGTCACTGGAGAGTCACTTGGAATGTAGACTGTAGTTGAAGACTGCTTCAATGGGTCCTGATAGGTCAAGTTTTAGACTGTTCTGGAGGCAACCGAGGATGGTGTTGGGACCCATGGAGGCAATGTTCTTGGCTTAAGTAAGTGCTGCCAGCACCTGGTCCCTGCCGAGGGAAGTATGTTGGAGGGGATTTCACCTGTTGGAGCCTGGGGTGGGTGGGGTGATTGACCTGAATTTATCAGTCAGTAGAGTTGCTATGTCACACTGATTGGTGAGGCTGGTACTGTTCACCACCAGTTCAGCACACTACTGTGTTTTACCTCTAAGGTTCCAAATGAAGGTGAAGAAGGCTTTTATGATTGTCCTTAGTCTGGAAGGCTATCCTGGCCTCATAGCTGGCCTTGTTGGACTTAATTAGACCTGTTTGTTTTTTGTTTAGTTGTACAAGAGAACAATTGTCTTTAAGGAGTTTTTCCTGATTTTTGCTGTGAATTTTCTTCTTTAATTATATACCCACTTTAGGTGAGGATTGCACCAGTGGGGCTTATTTTTAGTGTTTGTTTTGAGTATATTTGTGTTAGGTATGGCATTCTCTATGCAACCAATCACATTTGTATAGTCACTCTGTGAATAATTGTGCATATGTAGCTGTAGTCTTGGGGTTGGGGGGAGGCTTGAATTTTGGCAAACGTCACTTAATAGGAATTAGTTTTTGTTTAAATAGTTTTGAACTGTTACTAGTTTAGCTGTATTTTTGGGCTGATTTTTACTTCAAATGAGACAGCTTTGTAATCTGAACTCACTAATGAGAAAGTGACAGGAGGGTGTAATGCTCTCTCATGTTGGTGTGTACCAGATCCGGTTATGTTTGATCCTCTGCTTGGAGAGTGCACTATCTGTGTTGTGCCTGTGAGTTTGAGGCAGCGGTACATTTTCCTATCTGTAGAGGGGTAGTTAACGTACATTTAGGCAGCAGTCATGAGACTCTAGAGGCATACATGATGACCTATAGCTAGCTATGAAATGGCAGAGGACATTATCTATGGTGATGTGCATGTGGATGAGCTCCTTCGCATCATCCTGTTTAACCAACCTGTAAGTAAATTTGCTGCTAATGTAGATCAATACACCTCCACCTTTGGCCCCAGTCTGTACTATTGTTGGTCTAAATGTGTTGATGGCACTGTAACCTTGCACTTCCAGAGTACTTCCTACAGCTTTAAACCAAGTCTTGGTCATGCCACAGATGTCTACATTCTTCAGAGTGAGGAGTGTTTGAAGGGTGTGGGTTTTTTTAGGCTCTGAGCATTGAGCAGTAGCACCTTAGGCTTGCTTGTAGACTTTTTCAGTATGTTGCTAGTTTTGTCTTTTTGGCATTGACTAAAAAGATTCCAAAGGGGTGTACAAAGTTTTACCCAGCATCTAAATCCCTAGGAGGGACAGGTGCAATCCAACCTCGGCAAAGCAACATGGTCCTCTGACCATGTTCTCTCATGCTAATAAATATTGGATCCCCCTGGAATGACATCACAAACTAAGCCAATTATTAAAGTCTATCGCTTTATGTTCACACTCTGGCATTATGTTTTGTAAAGGCAAGTATGCTGTTCAATGCAAGGTTCATAGCTATCTGTGACCCGTATTCCGAGAGCTCCATTATGTCTGTTTTCATATAGTCCAATGACTTATGTCTCAAGTCATTTTTACCGACATGGACTATGATAGAATCATATTGGTACCTGGGGTGTAGTAACTTAAGTGCGTGGGGAATACTGAGGATCCTGGCTACAGATTACTTAGTGGGGCATCTGTGTGCTGCACAATGGAGTCTCCACTGAGAATGGTATTAGGTAAAGTGCATGCTTGCCTTATGGGTCTTGCTATTGGAAGTCCATTGGGTGTAAGCTTATGTGAGATATTTGGTGCTGATTTTGGTATGTGTTTTAGTGATGCAGAGAAACAATGTTGCCATTAGGTGGCTTTGGAAGACTTTCAGTTTTGAGAAGGTCAGCTATAGCGAACTGCCTTTATTCTCCTTCACAGTAAATTGAGAAGGATAAAAGTAAATAAGTGTTTGAAGTCTGCTTGAAAATAATTCCAGAGATGCGGGTATACTTGTTTACTGGGAAATCAGTCTGCTCTCCTAAAGTGCAGTGTTATGTTTTATTTATTGATTTATTTTTTTCAATGAGGAGGCTTGAAATACTTCTTTAAAACTGAGTGGTGGATCAATGACTTTGCTGCGGATTAATGGAGGATGCTCAGTCTAGGAACCTATATTCTAAACAAAATACACAGATCTGCTGGTGGCTCAGATTCACATCATTTTCACCTCTCTCCTCCAAGGGTACCCTCTCTGTCATGGCATAATTTATCTTCTCCACTATCACTTATACATTTTGCATATTAACTTTTGTCCATCCTTGCAAGCAAACTATCTCTCTGCTCTATACCATCCTCTTAGAACAACTTTCCTTTAATCTCACAAAACAAACTTTTGTTCTTTCTGCCACTGAAGGTATCTTATTAAAAGTCAGTGCCTTGTCACAAGTTACCCTAGCAATCTGACACTCTTTACTGATTCACATGTATAAATTAATATGAATTATATCTCTTTATTCCATGGCAGGGAAAACCTTGGCTCTAGATGACTGTCACTGATGAAGTGGCACCCCGATACCATGTGTTAAAATGGGAAAAAGTGTTTGTGGATGGATGGATATCTCTTTATTAATTCTTGTCTCTCCCATCTCTCTGATCTAATCAAATGCAAATGATACTCACCTAAGTATCTTATGGCTTCTTTTTCTAATAATGCCTACTAGCTATAACTCTTATAGTGCAGTAAGTCCATAACACCTGCATTTCTTAATTATATATAATATTTTCTTATATAATTAAACTTAAAATGTGTACTGCTCTGCTGAAAACATTATCTGTCTACTTTCTTTCTACACTCAACTATTAATTTGTACCTATTGTATGCTTGCTTTTATTGTTAATATCTATGAAACTGTAATTCCTATGGTAATACTTGAAAAGGCCCATGAAAACGCACACATACACACACACAAACACCCACACACCCACACCCACACCCATATGATTAGCAGATGAATGAACAAGTGAGTGAATTAACTAAAAAAAATAAAACTATGCCTTACAAATAGTAGGACAAAATTCATCACAGAGGAGAAAGCCAGTGATGTACATCTCTTACTCACTTCAGACAGCATTAAAGCACTCTTACAACCATATTTATTTACTTAGCCGCCTTTTCTAAACCAAATATCGTACTTATTCATATGGGGCTTCTTTTTCAGTCTCCATCCAGGACCACTATTTAGCTAGGTGATTTGTTCATATTTGTAAAGTAGACCGGCAGAGGCAATCAATCCCTGCTCTGTATGTAGCAGCACATTAATAATTCATAGTCTTATAGGTTCGTATTAGGCTATGTTCCCTTGCGGGCCATTTTAAGATTAGCCAATTATTCCACTCAAAGCTTAAAAATAACCTATCCCATTTGAATTTAGATTCAGTTAACCCTAGCTAAGATCTATATTTATAAATTATCTCTAGTGATAATTACTAGATCAAAACATAGATATTTGTTGCGGACCATGTGTTGGGATAAAGTATTTAGGTGCTGTCTCTGTCCATTAGTACTTAAGGTGAATAGTAAAGTCTGTGGATACATTTTCAATTTCCCATCCATTGATACAAGTTACACTTGAATGTGGTCAGGGTTAAGCTTTACCTTACATGGATGGAAAATCTGTCCCTTAGCAGTGAGATATATCTGTCCCTCCAAACTATTCTGTTAACGTTGCAAAGGAGATTTAGGTTTTCTGGGTCAAGCTTTTCTGATAACATTTGACTTTTGGATGTGAAGTAAGTCAATTAGTAATGGGTTAGAGGATGTGCTGTATACAAGACACAGGTCACCTCTTAGTGGTTTGCAAGAGATGGAATACAGTGTCAGGGCTTTGCGTTGGTCTAGGCTGAGCATATTGTTTAGGCCTTGTATCCATTTTGTAGCGTATCTCTGCATATTCCCCAGTTGTTGCATGTGTTTGGACAGATACATACCAAAAAGGGTCATTATACATAATGATTGATCTAGTGAGAGCTGAGTAAGGAGGGGAGGGATGACATCCCTGGATCTAGAAGCAATCCCCTTGTTTATGAGCTGTGCAATATAAAATGACTTTCTTACCACCATGGACACATGCTGGTTAGGTCACTGTCCATATAAGTTCCTGAATCTCAAACTACAGGGTCATCTGTTAGGGGTGTGTTGTTAATGTAATACTTCCCTGGGGTCGACTTTCAGAGGAGATGATAATGCATTTCTTACCATTTAGCTTTTGTCCATAGTTATTTGTTTGCAGCAAGCCTTTCTGAAGGAAACATGAGTCCTTTACGGATCTGATCACTGCTTCTAGCTTGTAGTCATTTGCAAACCTAGTTATCCAGAGTTCACTGGTACTGGCATTTACTTCTGAGAAATAAATGTCAAATAGGAGAGGTCTCAGTATAGAAACCTGGGGGATTCCACTGGTGACTAGTTGCTTTATGGAGGTAGATTCCTATTTTAAGCTTCAGCATCTTATCTGTGAGCCATCTGGAAATCCAGCAGGTTATGAAGGGGCACATTCCTAGTTTTTGAAGTTTTCAACTATGCCAGAGTAGGGAGTGTGTCAAAAGCCATGGCCAGATTGAAGTAGGCATCCATTGCTATGGTGACCTTTCCAAAAACGTCCATGAGGTTGAGTAAACTAGACCTGCCTTTGGTGAATCCAGTCTTAAATGGGTCTGGTTTTTGGACATTCGATATTTTATTACTGATTAATTCCATGATAATTCTTTCCATGGTTTTGCCCATGAGGCTGATAAAACTTATTGGTCTGTAAATTCCTAGGTCCATGGAAGATCCTCCCTTATGCAGTTTAAAACTTTTGCTGTTCTCCATTCACTTCATATGACTCACCCTCACACATACTTTCTATTTTATTACAAATGTTCTTAGAACTCTTTTAAGATTCAGACCAGACCAACCAAACTTTACAGAAGCACTCAAACAGGCTACATTGATACCTTTATCAATATTCTTCCAATCTGTCTATGTAGTCATTTCTGAGTTGATAATATTTACAAAACAAGCATGTACAGGAAAATCGTATTGCTCTGTTAGTAGTAGTCAATGGAGATACAAATTCTACTGAACATTATTTATTTAATTATTTATTTCCAGTTTGATTACCGGGGATGTCTACTGGGCCCAGAGGACCCATTTTCAGTTCAGGCCCGGGGAGAAAAGCTCCAAAAAATACAAATTACACAACTAACAAAAGTACAAAAGATACATTGTGGAGAACAGTTTACACAATATGAACATTCATTGTTACAAATAGTCAAACAAAATTAATTAAGGTTTATCTTAAGGGTTAAACAATTATGAAGCTACTCATAGAATTATTGGGGAAAATGCATTATATGTGCACATAGAAAAGAGTAGGAAGACACTTTGCATGCACTCGTTTAAAACTATGATTCTATTTACAATAATTACACAATGGAGTTAATAGATAAATAGTTCTAGGACTTTTTGAGTGCTAGGATACACTCTTAGTAGAATATCAGTGGGAGTTTTAGAGAGAATAAGACCCTAGGAGTAGAGAATAAGCACCTTGGGGCATGTTCCTGGATAGTTTTTAGGAGGGGTGAAGGCAGGTGCATTTCCATTTAGTGGACAGATGTTTGAAAAGCTGAGTTTTGAAATTGTCAGAGTTTGCTATTGTTCTTAGAGAGGAAGGGAGAGAGTCCTATGCCTTGCCAATAGTGAAAGAGAGGAGAAGTTGGCCAGCAGGACTGTTAGCAATAAGGTTTTGATGTTCAGATCTGAGAGTTCTTTTGGGGATGAAGGGTGGAAGGATGTTAGCTAGAGCAGGACAGTTAGTAGGATAAAATATGTCTGTGTGCAGTGGTGAGCTGCAGGTAGTTTAGGTAGTGTGGGAGTTCTAGCCAGTTTAGAGATTGTAGGGTAAGGCAATGACGGGTGGAATTTTTGCTGTTGGAGGCAAAGTTAGAGATTTTGTTATAGCAGTTTTCTAATTTGGAGGTGATAGAGCAGTACAAGTTCGTTAGGAGAGGGGCTCTGTATAATAATGAGGGAAGATCCTCCCTTATGCAGTTTAAAACTTTTGCTGTTCTCCATTTACTTCATATGACTCACCTTCACACATACTTTCTATTTTATAACATATGTTCTTAGAACTCTTAAGATTCAGATATGACCAACCAAAGCTTTAATGAAGCACTCAAACAAACTTCACAAATGCAATACTGTTATAGAATAATAACAGCATGACTGGCAGTGGAGTTTTACAGTGTCGAGTTGCCAGCCCGGCAGCCAACCTTCCACAGAAGGCACATACATGCACACACTCACACCTAGGGCCAATTTAGAGTGTTCAATCCACCTACTGCATGTCTTTGGGAGGAAACCGGAGCACCCGGAGGAAACCAACGCGACCACAGGGATGACATGCAGACTCCACACAGAAGGCACCCCAGACAAGAATCGAACCGGAGAACCTCTTGCTGTGAGGTGGCAACGCTAACCGTTGCACCACCGTGGCCGCACACATTTATTTATGTATGCACCTGTTATTTATACAGGAGAAGGGGAATGTCATCATATTGTTGTACTGGCTGAGTCAAGGAAGGATCCTGAGTGCTTAAAATTTAAATTTAGAGAAATGTCTAACCCCAGACGAATGCTACAATGGAAAGGCAGTTATTTTACACAAAAGATCAAAAGACTGGTGAAACATTTGCAGCATATATAACTGAGTAGAGAAATAAAGCTAAAATGTGCATATTTGGTGACTTAAGGGATGAGTTAATAAAGGACAGACGTGTGGTATAAAAGATGATACTGTGAAAAAGATTTTGTTTCATGACAGTGATTTAATTTTGAATAAGGCCATTGAGATTTTACAGATATATGAGCTCACAGAAAAGCACACACATATGCTTACAAATGAGAATAGCTCTAGAAGGCACAGTGACAAAGCTCATATTGATGGTATGCAGCATGTGGTTAAAAGAAACAAGCCCAAGGACATGGCGACAACTGTAACCCCTGCAGCACCCTCTGGTAAACCCCAGAGCTTTCCAGCAAATTCTAGAGTTTACATGGTCTCAGTGAAGTATAAGAGTGAGTCACCAAACACAAAGCATGAGCTCCAATCAAGTTTCATTACCAACTGTCATAATTCTGGTGAAAGTCATGAATCTAAAAGGGAGAAATGTTTAGCTTTTGGTCAGCACTGCCACAAATTCTGTAAGTGGAATAATTTTAAAAGGTTTTGTAAACCAAAAGGTCCACATTATTTTATTAAAAGGAAACATTTTAAGAAACAAGTTGATCAATTAGAAAGCTGCAACCCTACTCTTTATGTTGATGTTGTGGCAATGCTTCATGAAGCAGTCAATGCAGCAGATTTAAGTGCAAAGAATGAAGTATTTTGCACTGTTCGGATAAATGGCAAACTCACAGAGCTCAAAGTTGACATGGGTTCCAAGTGCAATGTTATGTCAACAGAAACATTTGCTTGAGTATGTCATGGTGAAAGGCTTGCTTTGGCAAGCTGTGTGAAGCTTGTTGCTTATGGAGGTGAAGAACTTCAAACCGAAGACTCAGTACTCCTTTCATATTACTCTGCTGGAAGAAGCTATGACTTGTTATTCTACCTGGTCAAGAGGCATGTGCAGTCATTATTAGGGCTCAGAGACAGTTTGAAAATGGGACTGCTTTCATTTAATAAGGAAGTCCACCAAGTCAGCATAAAAGACCACTAGTATCCAATCACAGGCAGCAATAATACGTCCTTCCTTATTCTTAGAAGCTGTAACAATCCACAATGCACATCGGACAATATCCAAAAAATTCTTTTATTTATACGTCAAACACACATAAACGGATCAAGCACTTTCATCCATATAACTTGGACTTCATCAGAATCAATTAACTAATAAATTCCACTGTATTTAAACACAATTTGGCGCCAATTCATACTACATTCTTAAAGAGATCAACACTTACTTTAATACATAAAGTAAAATTATTAATTAATTAAATAATTATTCTTGCTATAAAATAATACTTATTAGATCTGCTAACATAACACATTGCATACATCAACTAACCTCCCTTATAGTACTGACCAAATGTAAAAAGTATACTTAAAAGTATATATAAGGAATTATATATTTGTATGTATTTAATAAAATGTCATAAAAGATCAATAAAAAATTCAATACTAATTCTTCCTATATATATTTAAATGACAATAACTGTATTAATGTTTGACACTTCTTAAAACACTCTTTTTATAATACTCTTTTAATATATAATGTGCCTAAGGACAGAGATGAACCACTTCCCATATGAAGCTTCTATCATGAACACAAAATTGTGAATCTGAATAAATAATTTAAAATTTGTTTAAAATTACTAATAGGTTCATAGGTTCATACTAGGCTATCTGCCCTAGGGCATTTATAAGCCTAGCCAGAATGTGTTTGGCTTTCGCCACCCATTTTAAATTAATTTTGCTATGCCCTTTTTTTGAGGTTAGTATACTGTGCCTCTGTCTAACAGTGACACAGAAGTGATACCCAGGGTAAACCTACGATCTCCCATCCACTCATCAAGATTCCTCTTGAAGAGAGTCAATGAGGGACTCTGCCTAACCTGGACTGGGATTTTATTCCAGAGTGAAGGGAGCCTCTGGGTTATGAATCTGTCCCTCCAGCATGTCCTATTTATTTCAGTGCTGAGGTTCAAGTCTCTCGAGCGTGTAGCTCGATAGGATTTGGATTTTCTGAGGTGCAGCATGTCCATTAATTCCGGGTTGGACATGGCTTTATACGTCAGGCACAGATCGCCTCTGAACAGGTGGTATGCCACTGAGTAGAGCTGGAGTTTCTTTAACCGGGCAGTATATGGCATCTGTTTGAGCCCTTTGATCCTCTTGGTGAGGTACTTTTGGGGTCTTTCCAGTTGCTGCAGGTGTCTGGTAAGGTACATCCCAAAAGGGGCATTGTACTCAATTATGGGCCTGATGAGGGATGAGTAAAGAGGCACGATGACCTCCCCTGATCTAGATGTGACTCCCTTCATGATTAGGTGGGCTATATAAAATGTTTTTCTAACCACTTTGGCCACGTGGTTGTCAAATGAGAGATTGCTATCAACTTGGGTCCCCAGGTCCCTAATTACTTCTTCTGTACTTAATGGATTACCACCTATGTGGTAATTTGTGGGCGCTTTGTTTTTGCCAAAGGGGATGGCTATACACTTTTTGGCGTTTAGCTTGAGGCCATGGCTCTGGCACCAGTTGTCTGTTTCTATGAGGCCCTTTTGGAGGATGCTTGTGTCGGCTGGAGAGTCGATTATGGCAACCAGTTTGCAGTCATCTGCGAACTCAGTCAGCCACAGTCCTTCCGTGTTGGCCTGTACCTCCGAGAAATATATACTGAACAAGAGAGGTCCCAGGACTGAGCCTTGTGGGACGCCACTTGTAACTGGTTTGGAGTCTGACATGGCTCCAGCAATTCTAACCATGTGGGTTCTGTCCTTGAGTCAGTTTGCAACCCATCTAGTGACATAGGGGTTTATATTTAAGCTGGTGAGCTTATCTATAATGCCCGAGTGGGGTATTGTATCGAAGGCTTTTGCGAGGTCCAGGTAGGCTGTGTGGACCACCTTCCCTCGTCAATGGCCTTGGTGACTGTTTCAAAGAAATCAACCAGGTTTAAGAGGCAGGATCTGCCCTTAACAAAGCCGAACTGGGTAGGATCCAGTGTCTGTAGGTCCCCAAATCTTTATTTATGAGGTCCATGATTATCCTTTCCATAGCTTTGCAGACCAAGCTAGTCAGGCTTATGGGGCGATAGTTTCCAGGATCCGTTGAGGCACCACCTTTGTGGAGAGGGACCACAGTTGCTGTACGCCACTCTTTGGGTACATATCCTGTAGTAAGGCTGAGATTGAACAGTAGTTTTATGTTTGGGTTTAGCTCTTCTTGGAGTTCATGTAGGACGCAGCCCGGGACACCGTCTGGTCCCATTGATGCTGTGTTTTTTGCTTTGGAGAGGGCGGCTCTTACCTGAGCATCCGAGATGTCAGGGGGGCAGCACTCTGCTGGAATAGATATTTGCCCTTTTGGTGGGGGGGGGGGGGAGTTTGCACTGAACCTGTCAGCTAGGATGTTGGCAATGTCTGTGGGTTCGGTGTATTTTTTGTCATTTTGGACTAATTCTGAGCATATCTGGGAATTACCACCCAGGTTCCTAACATAACTAAAGAAAGCCTTGTGATTATCCTTAGTGTCCTGTGCAATTTTTCTCTCGAAGCTGGCCTTAGATGATTTTATGAGTGCCCATAGTTTTTTGCTAATACTGATCAGAGATGTCTTCCCTTTTTGGAATTTTGCTGTATCATTTAGTAGCTTCCTCCTTCTATTGTATAGCTTGTTTATGGCTGGGGTCCACCAGACAGGACGTCTGCCTTTGGAGGATTGGGTCTTGGTTTTATTTGGGATCGCATGATCCATGCATTCCTGAAGGTGTTCATAGAATGCGTTTATAAAGGATTCTGCGGTCTGGGCCATATTTTCCACAGGCCCGGGGGCTTTGAAGGATTCCACCTCAGTTTTGAGGAGTGTGAAATTTGCTTTAGAGAAGTTTTTCACTGTGGTTTTCTGGGCAGGGGGTGATGTCGGGATGTGAACATCCAGTGAGATTAGTTTATGGTCTGATTTTACCAGTGAGGGATACACTTCTGGTCTGGAGCATAGAGTCCCCATGTTGGTGATGATCAGGTCCAGTATGTTTTCCCCTCTTGTGGGAGTGGTAACAAGTTGTTCCATAGCATTTGAGTTTATAAATTCTAGGAACCTTTGGGCTAGGGTGTTGGAGCTAGAGTAATGCTCCCAGTCTATGTTTGGGTAGTTGAAGTCGCCCAATATAATGGTGTTTGGAGAGACCTTCATATTTTCCAGTGTTCTCATGAAGGCCGAGTGGGGTTCCTGGGTTAGGGAGGGTGGTCTGTAGCATGCTATAAACTGGAAGGCAGTTTTACCCACTGTTAGTTGCACATGGATAGTCTCTGATGCTTCGTTCTGTGCCACCAACCTGGAGGTGTGGGTATCTTTGACGAATATTGATACTCCCCCTCCTTTTGTGGGTCGTTCCAAGTTTTGGGGCCGAAAAGTATGGTAGGGGTGCTCTCGGGAGCCTTGAGCCAGGTTTCTGTTACTGCACAGATATCGATTTTCTCCATGCTAAGGAGAGTTTCGAGTGCGTGCATCTTGAGGTTTAGACTTCTGGCATTGAGTAGCATTACTCTTAGTTTCTTATCCCTTGTGATACCTATGGAGGTGGGTTTGTCTTTTGAGCCTTGCCTAAAAAAGGCACTATGGGGGTAGCAAGAGCCTTTGCCAATATCCAAAATCCCAGGGGTGACAGGTGCAAGCCGTAATAATTAATAAATAGTGTATGTTAAAAAATTCTTGCATATATAATATAATAAATATTTTAAATAAATAAATATATGCTTTAGTAATTCATTAATAAAAACGGTTTTACAGAGATGCCATCATTTAAACCCGGGGTAGTTGTGGCATCTGTCAAAATCTGCCATTTTGCTTCTTTTGCTGCTAAATGCATCCCTAAATTTCCTCCCCTCATATTATTATTAACTATTTCAATAATGGCAAATCTGAACTGATGTCTATTGTCAAAGGATAAAATGTGCCTATATAATGCATTAGTTTTGTCTTTCTTCTTAATATCATATAGATGTTCATATATTCTCTTCTTAAACCTACGTTCAGTTTTTCCTATGTAATATCCTGGACATGATACACACTTGGATAAATATACTACATTCTGTGTGTTACAATTACTTCTTCCGAATTTTACTCTTGTTTTATTGATATTTTCTAATGTTGTGTGGTCCACTTCTATTATACAATGGCAATATTTACAATTACAACACCTATATGTCCCTCTATACTTTGTAGGAAGATTGTACAGCAAAATGGCAGATTTTGAAAGATGCCACAACTCCCCCGGGTTTAAATGATGGCATCTCTGTAAAACCGTTTTTATTAATGAATTACTAAAGCATATATTTATTTATTTAAAATATTTATTATATTATATATGCAAGAATTTTTTAACATACACTATTTATTAATTATTAGTATTTTTAAACTAATTTTAAATTATTTATTCAGATTCACAATTTTGTGTTCATGATAGAAGCTTCATATGGGAAGTGGTTCATCTCTGTCCTTAGGCACATTATATATTAAAAGAATATTATAAAAAGAGTATTTTAAGAAGTGTCAAACATTAATGCAGTTATTGTCATTTAAATGTATATAGGAAGAATTAGTATTGAATTTTTTTATGGATCTTTTATGACATTTTATTAAATACATACAAATATATAATTCCTTATATATACTTTTAAGTATACTTTTTACATTTGGTCAGTACTATAAGGGAGGTTTAGTTGATGTATGCAATGTGTTATGTTAGCAGATCTAATAAGTATTATTTTATAGCAAGAATAATTATTTAATTAATTAATAATTTTACTTTATGTATTAAAGTAAGTGTTAATCTCTTTAAGAATGTAGTATGAATTGGCGCCAAATTGTGTTTAAATACAGTGGAATTTATTAGTTAATTGATTCTGATGAAGTCCACGTTATGTGGATGAAAGCGCTTGATCCATTTATGTGTGTTTGACGTATAAATAAAATAATTTTTTGGATATTGTCCGATGTGCGTTGTGGATTGTTACAGCTTCTAAGAATAAGGAAGGACATATTATTGCTGCCTGTGACTGGATACTTTTGCATTTGTTTTTCTAGTCGTTGAGCCCTATTAGGATTAATAAAAGACCACTACTCTAATTTCGCCCAGTACATTTTTTCTACCTATACTGATCTCTTCGAAGACAAACTAGGAAAGCTTACAGTTGTGTACTCCATGAAGTTAGACTCCAATGTCAGTGCAGTTGTCAGGCCAGCTCATAAAGTTCCAATAGCCATGCAGGACAGAGTTAAAGCAGAGTTAGATAAAATGGCTTGACAAGGTGTGATTTGTCCAGTAGATGATCCAACTGAATGGGTATCTTCCATGGTAGTCGACTTCATCCAGAAATCCTAGCTACAAACCTTAAAATCAATAACTTCTACATCATCACAGTACTAGCCATCTATATTCCTCCAGGAAATAATATTTCCCTGCTAGAAAATATTCTCTCCTATCTTACTGAACATTATTCAAATGAGATAGTTCTTTTAGGCGATGTAAATATCAACTGGCCAGCACTAAACAATCCAAACTCTACCTCATGCATTAATTACATACCTTTACTCAACTAATAACTGAACCTACACACTATAATAACTCAGATACTAAGTACCTTAATTGACTGGATACTAGTATCTGATCCTTCTATATATCATAATCCTGAAACTCTAGCTATCACCATTAGTGATCACTCCCCAATAAAATTACTAGATTTACTCCCTATTTTACCAGATCTCATAGATATAGAACTTGCCATAAACTTTCCAACTTCTCTCCTGACACCTTTAGGACACTTGTTGCTAGAGTAAACTGGACTCACCTTAATGACCTTACTCTGGACGAAGCAGTCCATTCTTTTAACTCTATCTTCCTAGATATACTAATCTCTCTTGCACCTCTTCACACTGTTTAAATAAAATCAAAAATATCCCCATGGCTCTCGAAGGAAACCCGCACCCTAATGAGAAACAGGGACATGCACTGGAAAATCTGGAGAAAATACAAACTCCCCTCTGACTTGCAAAAGTACAAAGAACTTAGAAATCTAACAAAAAAAAAAAAAAAACATATTACCAAAGATAAAAAGAATTTCTATTTTAACCCTCCTATAGCACTAAAATCTAACCCAGAAAGTTTTGGAATTCAGTTAACCAAATATTGCACCCAGGCAACCCCCCCCCCCCAAAATCACTACCCAAATAAGACATCTGGTGAAACTGCCACTATCTTTAATACCTCCTTTATTGAAACTGTAACTTAAATGACTAGTACAGACCCTACTCCAGCTTAAAAGTCTAATCTAACAGTCATATCTCCTAGCTAAAACCACTCTAAACCCTTTTCTTTGCAACCTGTATCAACTACATACATCAAATCTCTACTCTCTAAATTAAAACCGTGCTCAACTTCTGCTGATAACATTCCTTCCTACTTCCTCCAGATAGCTGACAATACAAGAGTATTATCCTGTAGCCATCTTAATCAAACGCTCTATCTCCGAATCAAAAGTACTATCCATCTGGAAAGAATTTTACACATTACCTAGCCACAAGGGAGGCAACTCCAAAGAAATCTTTAACTTTAGGCCAATAGCCATTCTGTCACCTCCCTCTAAGGTACTTGAAAAATGTATCCATATGGAAACGCTAGAAAACCTAACAATGGAAAACCTACTTACACCCACTCAGCATGGATTCCGACTAAAACGTAGCACAACCACTACCCTTATCTCCTTTACTAATACTATCTCACTGGCTCGTGACAATAACAAACTCATATCCTGCTTATTTCTAGACCTTTCTAAGGCTTTTGATACTGTCTCAGATTGTCTACTTCTGGCTAAACTGACTAACCTCAATTTCTCCTCTGCTGTCTCCTGGTTCGCTAGCTATCTCTCTGATCGACTACAATCAGGGAAATGGCTCTCTGCACTCCCCCCCCCCCAGTAAAAATGGGAGTTTCTCAAGGATCCATACTGAGTCCACTGCTATTTAATATATTTACCAATCTACTCTATACCTCTTGCTCTGAGTCATCACTTGTACAATATGCAGATGACTCTCCCTCTGGTCTAACCTGGCTTACCAACAAACAATTAATCCTGAACCCTAAAAAAACTAAACTTTTACTCTTTCTCCATAAATCACTTAACTATCTCAAAACTAACTTCTCCATACTGTCTCTAAATAAGACTCCAATTGTCCCAGAAACTAACACCAAACTCCTTGGCATCACCATAGATGATCAACTCAAATTTGACTTGCACATAAACAACTGTATTAGGAAGACACACCAGAAACTAGGACTTTTATACAGAAACAGAAAGTTTCTAACTTCCAAAGCCAAAGTAACCCTATCCCATACTTATCCCCTACCTACTCTAATATATGGCTCACAAGTACTCACAAATCAAAACTCTACTCTCCTAGCAAAACTTAACTCAACTTACAACAAAGTAGCCAGATTCTCTGCCCAGCATACCTACAAAACACATCGCTGTGTCTCACTTCAGCAACTAAACTGGCTGGGACTTCCTAACCTGCTTCTTCTTTCCCAGCTCCAACTTATTCACTCGATATTATACCAACCTAACTAGTGCCCTAACTTATCTTCCTACATAACCCACTACTCTCCAATAAAATCACTTCGAAGCTCAGATAAAGAACTACTACTTATTTATAAATCTAGGACTAATATGGGATGCAATGTATAAAGCTATCATCCTACCATAGCCTGGAACAAACCTCCTCTCCATATTAGATTCATAAATCAACCAAAACAATTCAAAGCTGCTGCTAAAGAACACTTAAAAACTCTCTGGTCCTGTCTCTGTTTACACCCAACATAAAACATTTCCCCATCCCTACTGCTACCAACCAGCTAACACTTTTCCATTCCATCACTCTAAACCCTCCACCTGTATCCACTTACCTGTCATCCTTTAGTCTATCAGCCCTACTTAACTAAAATGTACTATCCTTTATTCAACTCTTCTCTTTACTAATACCTCCTCTAAACTCCTATCCATAAACAAAAATATTTTATATTTAACTATTTCCTAATGACTGTATATTTCAATCTCTTCTCATATTCTCAGCATACTATCTAATATGATATAAAAGATATAATTATCTAATCTTCCTCACACTAGATAATAGATCCTCAGAATATACTTTGTAATTTTATTTTTTGTTTGTATATTTGCATCTGTTATAATTTCAAATTATAATCGTATATTATTTTTGGAGCTTTTCTCCCCAGGCCTCCGCTAAAAAAGGGCAAATATTTTTAGCTCAGCCGGACTCTCTCGGTCAACAAATGCAAAATAAAAAATAAATAAATAGTAGCTCATAAGGAAAGCTCAGATGACATCAGAATATGTATTGATCAGGAGACTTGAACAAAGCACTAAAAAGACCTGATCATCCAATGCGCACAGTCGAAGAAGTGGCAGCCTTGATGTCAAATATCACTGTTTTTTCTGTCTTAGATGTGAAGTTCATTTTGGGAAATTCAGCTTGATAAAAAATCCTTATTGCTCACTACTTTCAGCACTCCGGTTGGCAGGTACAGATTTTTGAGAATGCCATTCGGGATAAATTTGGCATGAAGTCTTTCAATATGCAATGGAGCAATTGTTTTCTGGGTATCCTTGTGCTATTATAGTAGACAACATACTAGTAGGAGGTAATGGTGAAATGGAGCATGACAGAAATCTCAAAAGTTCTGGAAAGAACATGTGAAGTGAATCTTAAGCTCAATCCACAGAAAGGTGAATTCAGGCTATAAGAAGTTACTTCTGTTGGTCATTTGCTTACTAGTACAGGCCTACGACCAGACCCTTCAAAGCAAAAAGCCATTCTCAAGATGCCAGCTCCAGACAATGTTCAAACCCTGCAATGTTTTCTTGGTATGGTCAACTATCTAGGCAAGTTCATTCCAGACTTGAGCCAATTTTCAGCACCGGTTAGAGGGTTGACACGTAAAAATGTATCCTGGCCTTGGTTAGAGCAACACCAAAGAGCATTTGATATCCTGAAACAGAGAATTGCTTGCCCACCAACTCTTAGATATTATGAGGTTCACAAGCCAATTACACTCTCCTGTGATGCTTTGAAATTTGGTCTAGGTGCAGTCAGGCTACAAGGGTATCAACCTGTCGCCTATGTATTGAGATCGCTTATCCAAACTGAGATGCATTATGCCCAGATCGAGAAAGAACTTTTGGCAATTGTGTTTGCATGTTCGAAGTTGCATGATTATGCTTATGGTAGACCTATCCAGATCGAAACAGACCACCAACCTCTAGTCACTATCTTGAGAAAGCCTATGCATTCAGCTCCAGCCCAAATGCAATGCATAATGCTGAGATTGCAAAAGTATAATTTCACTCTTGTCTACAAGAAAGGCAAACTTCTTTATCTTACTGATACATTATCCAGATCACCCAGAAATGCCACAGAACAACCCGAGAATGAGAACCATGATGTTGAAGTCACGTATGTGAGAAATTTTTCTTCCAAATGTCTTGATGAGCTGAGAGTTCACACAGCTACAGATCTAGTTTTACAGAGGCTCAACAACTTTATCAATAAAGGATGGCTGTCAAAGTAATCTAGTTTACCTCAAGAAATAAAACCTATTTTTCCATACAAAAATGACATTTTGTCTGACAAAGGTATCATTATGAAAGGTATGAAAGTAATTGTTTCAAAGTCCTTGCAGCAAGAGTACATAACTATCTTGCATCGTAGTCACCCAGGAACCAATTATACGAAAAGAAGGGAAAGAGCGCTAGTATTTTGGCCTTTTATGTTACTAGACATTGAGAAAGAACTTTCATCTTGTTCCATATGTAACAATACAAAGCCACATCAACAGAAGAAACCACTTCAGCTAATCCAGATTCCTGAACTACCTTGGTCGACCGTAGCCACCTACATCTTCAAGTGGAATGGTCAACATTACTTAGTGTTAGCAGACTTTTACTCCAATTGGTTCGAGATTGACCTACTTCCTAACCTAGCATCCAGTACTGTCATTACTAAGATGAAGCATCATTTTGCAATACATGATAGTCTGTACAAAGTTATTTCTGACAATGGCAAGCAGTTTACAAGCCAAGAGTTCAAAAGATTAGCTGAAGAATGGGACTTTACACATGCCACAAGTAGCCAAAAGTACTCACAGTTAAATGGTTTGACAGAATGGCAGCTCAAAGAGGAAAACAGTTACTAAACAAGTCAAAACAAGATACTACTGATGTTTTCCTGAATCTTGGAAATGTTTCTTGTGATAAACATCTTGGTTAACCTGCTAAGAGACTTCTGTCGAGGCAAACCAGAACCACACTACCAATCAGTAGTCAATTGTTGGGTCCACGTGTAAAGAACAACAGGTCAGTGAAAACCAGTTTGCTGAAGAAGTGTTTAACCCAGACGTCAAACTATGATAAGACCAGAAAACCCACCAATCCATTACGAGAAGCAGAAGTGGAAAGGATGCAAACATCCAAAGGTTATGATCGGATTGGTGTCGCAAAGAATGTTTGTCCAGCGCCGAGATCATACATTGTGGAATTACAAGGAATACACTTTAGGTGGAATCAGAAGTATTTAATACTGGTGTCCGACTGTATACTACAACACATAGCCTGTGAGAAAGACTTTATCTCAGAGTGAGTTGTCCGGTGTTCCAATTCCAGAGGACGTCCCATCGGATATTCCCATTCCTGTGATGAATCCAGAAGTTCCTGATATGAGTTTTTCACCAAATACTGTCCCTGTTGCTAAATTCAGTCCAGACTGTTATGAGATTTGGTCGTATCTCCAGACCATGTAACAGATACATGGCAACTTGGACATAAATATTGCGTTTTCTTTCCAGTGTCTATAGTAATGCATGCCTAACTCTAATGTTATTTTTACAAAGGGCAATCTTTTTAAAAGGGAGGATGTAGAGCAATGTGTGTATATACATTTAAGAAGCTATCCAAGGTCTTGCACAAGTGTATAAATACTGAGCATGTGCAAGCATGACTGCCATTTTATAGTTAGCTGTTGAGATATCTATTTGTTAACTAGTTTGTTTATAGTTTATAGTATGGTTGCCCATGTTAGTAATGACCAGGTCAAGGATGTTGCTACCTCTAGTGGGGGTAAGAATGAGCTGGTCCAGGCCACTGGAATTAATGAACTGCAGGAAATGTTGAGCAAGTGTATTGGTACATGATTAGTTTTTCCAGTTAATGGAGAGGTAGTTGAAGTTGCCCAGTTTGAGAGTGTTAGGTTGGACCCTAATATTCTCCAGGGTTCTTAGGAACGTGGAGTGTGAGTCTTGGGACATGGTTGGGGAACTATAGCAGGCTACAGCCTGAATTGCTGTCTTACTCAATGTTAGCTGCACCTAAAGTATCTCTGATGCGTTATGTTGGGCTACTAGTCTGGAAGTGTGCACATCCTTTATGAATATGGAAACACCACCACCTTTGGAGCTTCGATTGTGCCGCTGATGGCTATCTATCTATATCTATGTATGTGTGTGTGTGTTTTTATGTATATATATATATCTATATATATATATATATATATATATATATATATATACACACACACACACACACACACATACATACATATAGTGTTTAAGAAGAGAAATATACAGATAGACACAAGCAAAGAAAGTGAAAAAGATAGATTATGAAAAAAAACTGAGATAAAGGAATTGATGGGGTCTACTTTCTAAAAGAACTCATGCTCTCAGCAAGACAATGCTCAAAGTTCCCAATAATTCTCTAAACATATGCATTTCCTAGAAAAGATTTGCATGCATCCTTAACAGATGTATTCATCTGTGGCACCCTGCAATCCTTCTTTGGCAGAAGCAGCCCCAACTCTTGATTTCAAAAGCAAACAGTGTATCCCCAGACCCTAATATCATGGTAAATATAAACATGTCTGAGAAGACAGGTATATCTTCTGTGAAGCCCCCTGGAGTTATGGTACAGAATACGCATAGTGATAAGGTGAGTGCACATTCACACTGACCAGCATCAAGAGTATGTCATATTCTAAGTCATTACCTCAGATGTTATCTGTACATAGTGAATCCTTTGGCTTTAGTTCAGGTCATGGGGTATGGCACAGTGTTATCTATAATGGAAGAACTTTTTTCAATGTATGCTTTCATCTTCCTATATATGTATATAAGTGTACCTAGCAGCAACGTGACAAACCATTATGAACTGTGCATAACTTTGTGTGATGCATATTTATGAAAGAATACAAAGGATCATGCAGATATCTGAGAAGGGTAGGATAAAGTAAAAGTCATATGAGATGTGTGAGCAGGCATCCTCACTGGCAAAATATCAGCCATTGCCTCCAATTTCCAAGGTCCATATATTTACTTTGTGAGACTGGTATAGTGTGCTTTGCTCTTCTGGTATGCTTTTTTAAAGATTTGTATATCATGCATCACAGTCTACTGCACATACAGAAGCAGGAATTCTATGCCCTGAGCACTGTACAGTAAATAACTCCACTTCTTTTGTAGGTCCAGAGGAAATGGAAGGTATTACATAAATATATTCAAGTTATGAGTATGAGAGCGCATATGAACTGAGGAAAGTAAAATGTATATGGCAGTCTGGGTTAATACAAATATTGCAAGAATGCATTCAATCCGATGACTGCTTGACTGTACAAAGTCAAGGCCTGACCCTTGGGTAGGTCTGCATGAATAATGTTTTTATACACCCTCCACCATCCATTTGCCATATGCACATCCTGGTATCTTGAACTCAGACACATCTGCTCATTTTCTCTCAGAATACACCCTCCATGTACAATTAAGTTCATTAACACAACATGTTTCTATATAGTATTATCTTGCTGGGGCTAATTTGTCTGTTCACGGTAGTGGTAATATTTTTCTATGTGAAGTACACTCATCTATACACAGTCTTTGGCAATGAGAGATAACCAATAGTGAACCAATGGGATTCTTCCTCCCATGGACTACTTATCAATAGAGAAGTGTCTCTTCTTATGGTTTACAGCAGTTGTGTACTCTGTGGGGATGGCATCTACTGTGCTATCTCATTGCTTCAGGATCTGGTGCATGATATTTTACATGCTGCACTCAACACTAATGCACATGCACAGACTGACACACCTACACTGACACACATGCAAAAACTACCCATGCTGCCTTTCAGTCAGATGCACATACTCACTGATCTCCTGACTGCTGTCAAATCATTTTATTTCTAAAAATGTTGTTAGCACAAGTAAGAATTTAAAGATGTTTGATAAAGTTATGGAACTGTGAGCGCAGCATTCTTTTCTCTAACATGCATACTCTCATCAGTCCAAATTCAGACCAGGACTCTTCAGTGTGATTATCAGTGGTAATGCACACTAAGATCCTTCAGCAAATAACCACATTAAGAACTCTGTCACTTTACAAACGAAAGTTCTGTATATAGCTAATGTGTATTTGCAACTTCCCGTCTCAATGTTTTCAAGCTAAGCACACCAGTTGCTAAGTACATGTTCTCAATGATATGTCTGAGTACTTTATGATGTTTTAAGACTAGTCACAATGTGTTTATCCACTTGCTAATTCATTTATTAAGAAAGCAGGTACTTTGATTTCTGATATTCTTTTCAGTCACAACCTGACATTTCAGGAGGCAAACAGCACATAGAAATGCAAGTGTGGAAATGACAGCAGAATTATTTGCACACAGGCATCAGACATTTTAAAAATAATTTGTCAAAGACAAAAGAGAATGCAAGGGTAACCTACCATTTAAAATGTGTTCAGATAATACCCAGCAAATTGCATACTCGTGTTATACACTGAACAGTGCAGAAACCATGGAAAATTGCTATATTTGTAACTTTACACAATTCTAGGTACATTAATCAGATCAGACATAATTCTGGGTGTAACAAGTATTGGAAAATGAGTCTTGTTTATATAAACACAAACCCTCTAGAATTTTATCAGTATATGACATCATGGACACTGACCTGAATTGAAAGGATTAAGCTTAATGAGGCAAGGGTGACATAATGACATACAAGGTACAGAGGTTTGATTCTAACATCTGATTACTGACTCGGCTTGTAAAAATCTACAGACTAATAACCTAGTATTTAATAATGCACCGAAGATTTATGATGCCTATAAAAATGTATTAAAAAAAACTCAGTCTACAGAATCAGTGCATGTATTTACTGCAACAAAAGGACTTTTTGTGTCCTTGTGGACTGCAGTGTAGGGCAGTGAGCAGTGTAATGACTTAGGGATTGTTTTCCATACCAGACTGTAATGGAAGCACTACAATTAAACACACTTATCTAAATTGCTCCACATGCTATGAGAATAATTTCAATCAGTTGCACTGCAAAATCTAGGCAATCATAAAACATAAGATTTTCACAGCACTTGATATTTGTTGAGTTTCTACATACAGGTTGTGATTAGAATGGAAAGCACACAGTAGATGACCAATGTAGATAGATATGAGCTGCATACTTCATCAGATGTATATGATTCCCTCATTTTCAGTGGTTTACTCAGATTGCTACATCATTTTGCTCTAGCTTATTAGATCTGATCTTGGAATAGTATGAAATGTGATATTTAAAACTGTGCTGTTCAGTGTGTTCTTTACTTATACGATTCATACCGTGCCTATGCTCTGGTGAAACCCTGGTGAAGAGGAAGAAACATTAAATAAATGACAACTGGACGTGTCTGGTATAGTATTAGGTAACTGCCATGTACTATCATATACTAGTCTTTTGAATGGTGTTTATTTCAAAAGTGCAGTGGTTGAAGCTGGCAGTCATCCTTAACATTTAGCAGAAAGAGAAAAGTATACATATATGTATTTATTTATTTATTTATTCCAGTTTGATGACTGGGGAGGTCCACTGGGCCTGGGAAGCCCGTTTTCAGTGTAGGCCCGGGGAGAAAAGCTCCACAAAACAGAATTTCAAGATTAATTAACAAAAATATTAAGGATTACAAAACAGGTAGCATACTAAAATAGAAAATAGAAAAAAAATATTTACAGTTCAGTACACTGGGCTAAGTGAGCCTACTTTCAGTGGAGGTTCGGGGAGAAAAAGCTACACAATACAAAGTTTAAGTACATGAATACATTTAGAGGGGGCTTGGGCAATAGAGCTCTGCATTAAAGTTTGATAACATGCTTAATTACAAATGAAGTCAGTAATGCAAGTAACAGGAGGCATTTACAGGAGTGAGAAAACAAACAGTATAGATTCAGGTGTAAACAGGCATATAGTATCATGGCTAGATTTTGCTGATTGGTTACATTAACAAATTAATGTGAGGTTAGGAAGGTAGAAAGGTTAGTCAGGAGAAAAGGGAGAGGAGAGATTGAGAGGAATGGGGGGGAAAGAGTACAAATGCATTTCTTGTTTAGATAGAGATAGGAAGACATTTTTAAGATTTTCACAGGTCCTCAGTGTGGGGGGCAAAGCATTCCATTTTTTAGCTAGGGAATAAGATAGCCGAAGCTGGCCAGCAGGGTGCTTGTGTTTATGGATGGTGATCAAGTTTTGGTGGGTAGATCTAAGAGGTCTGAGGGGGTTGTAAGGTTGCAGAATATTGGAAAGTGCAGGGCAGTTAGTAGGTTGGAAGAATAGTTTGTGGGCAGTGGTGATTTGGTGAAGGAGTAGTAGATTCCCCAGTTCAAGCCAGTTTAGTGAGTGTAGGGAGGTGCAGTGATGAGTGGAGGATTTGGCATTTGTGGCGAATCTGGCTATTTTATTGTAACATACTTCCAATTTGGAGGTGAGTGTGGAAGATAGATTAGTGAGGAGTGGAGCTCCATACAGGAGAGAGGGAAGTAGATAGGTTGTGGCGAGAGTTAGTCTAGAGGAAGGAGAGAGGAAGTGATTGTTTCTATAAAGTAGGTTAAGTTTTATGTGGGTTTTCTTGATATTTTGCTGGATGTGATTGTTAAATTTAAGGTGTTCATCAATGGTTACACCAAGAAGTTTGGCGGAGGGTATGACTTCGATAATGGAGTTGTTATGGCTGGTGATTTGGAATAAGTTTTTGTCAATAGGGAAGGATTTTGAGGGATTTTGAGAGAGAGAATAGAAGGATCTTAGCTTTGTTGGCATTTAGTGAGAGGTGGTTTTGTAGCATCCAATTTTCGGTGGTAGAGAAAGCAGTTTGAGTTAGAAATTGGAGATCTTTTATGTTAGAGGCATAGCAGATTAAAGTGGAATTATCAGCGTATTGCACAATTTTGGTATTAGGTATGGCTTTGTGGAAGTTGTTAATAAAGATATTAAATAACAAAGGGCCAAGAATTGAACCTTGGGGTACTCCAGTAGGAGTTGGTAGGAAAGTGGAGGTGGCCTGGCCCCACTTCATGGCTTGGGACCTATCAGAAAGGTAGCTGGAGAACCAGGAAAGAGTTTTATGGGAGATGTTACGGTTAGACAGATGGTTTAGTAGGTGACTATGGGAGATAGTATCAAAGGCTTTAGATAAGTCTAGCAGAACAGAGGATACTATGTTACCGCAGTCGCGAGCTGAATTAACAATGTAAGAAGGAGATTAGGGCAGAGTTGGTACTGTGTCCTGGACGGAAGCTGTGTTGAGTAGGGGAGAGTATTTGGTGCTTGGTAAGGAATGGTAAGAGTTGCAGGTGGATACATTTTTCCAGAATTTTGGAGATAGGGGAGAGGATGGCTATGGGACAGAAATTGGAGGTGTTACAATTTTTGCCACCCATGTGGAGTGGAAGAGTAAAAGCAGAACGCCATAGTTTGGGAACATATGATTCAAGTAATGATCTATTGATTAGTATGCTGATAGGGTGGGCAATACTGTCAGAGGTTATTTTTAGGAAGGAATATTGTCGGGGGCATTGGAGCATGGTTTTAATTTAGCTAGGAGATTTTTTATTAGGTTGGTGGAGATGGGTTTAAGTTCAAAAGTGGGGGGGGGGGAGGGCAGGTTTGAGCAGTAGGTGGTGGAGGGTTATTATTGGTAAAAGTCTTGGTTAGTTCAGCAATAGAAGAGATAAAGAAGGTATTAAACATTGTGGCGATTTCAATGTCAGATTTGCTAGTGTCAGGACAAAGGTTGTTTTTAGTACCAGGTTTTAGGAGGGAGTTTATGGAGTTCCAGAACTGTTTGGGGGTTTTTGTGTGATTTGCTTGTAGTTTGAAGTAGTAGGACTTTTTGTCTTTAATTACTAGCTTTTTGGCTTGATTTCTCAGTTGTTTATATTTAAGTAAGATTTCTGGTTGGTTAAGGTGGAGGTAAGCTTTCCAGGTTTTATCTCTTTGTAGCATAATTTTTTTGGTGTCCTTTGTGAGCCATGGGGTGTTTTTTTGTTTTAACTCTTTTTGTTCTTATAGGTGCAAGGGAGTTAAGGACAGTTAGGAATGTAGAGTTGAAGTAATCAATGGCAGCATCTAAAAGAAGAGTTTTTAAGGGGTTCCAATTAGTTAGCTTAAGGGAATCAGAGAAAGTAGTAGGGTTGAAGTTAGAGAGGTTACAGGTTTAAATAAAATGATGGGAGTGTGTGGAAATGGGAGTAGCCCGATGGATGAAGGTAGGGAGGTGGTCTCCTAATGGGTCAGGAATGACAGCAGATTCTAAGACTTTGTTAGGATGGGATACGAGCATCCAGTCTAGTATGGAGCCTGAGGGAGGGGTTTTGTTTGGTCTCGAAATAGAGTTTGTAAGTTGAGTAAGGTTAAAAAGATTGACTAATATGGAGGGATTATGGTGAATAATTTTGTTCCAGTATATATTTACGTCTCCCATGATGTAGGTTTCTAGCTTAATCTTGGAGGAGGTCCAGGAGAGGATATCTTCCAGGATGTTAGTGTTATTACCAGGAGGAATATAGAGTGATATGATATGGACAGATGCTGTTATGGTTGTTCAGTTTTAGTAGTCCAATTACAAGTTCATCATTAATGAAAGAAGGAATGGGATTTGGATATGGAGTGATGGACAAGTGGTTGGAGTAGATTAGGGCTATACCACCAACTCTGTGATTTTGGCGGTCAGAACGGAGAGCTCGAAATCCAGGGGGAAGGAATTCAGAGTTGCTTATGTGGGATTTTAGCCAGGTTTCAGAGATGGCTACAATATCAGGTGAGTAGTGATTGAGCCAGGCATGGAAGTGGGTTAATTTATTAGTTATGCTTTGGGCATTAATGGTGAGGAATTTGAGGTATTTATTGGAGGATTTGTTGTGGCTGTAAGGGTGGTTTGTAGGAGAGCAGTTTGGTCCTGGATTGGGGGTGAATGTCACCAGCTAAGCAAAGGTGTATGAGAAGGGGAATGTGTTTGTAAGGTTTATGTTTACATAAAGATGGCTGGTAGAGAGTAGGTTTGGGTTTGCAGTATTTAGTGGTGCTTGAGAAAAGTTTTACTTTTAAGAGAAGGATAGGGTGGGAGGGAATTAAGGAGGCTGAGATGTTGTGGAAATGGACAGAGAGGGAGGGGTGGGGGAATAGAGGTGGTGGATGTGGATGGGAGTTAGTGTAGCAGGTGGCATGTTAAAGAGGAAGTCGAAGAAAAATGAGCATAGATGTTGATGTGAGGAGGGAGAGAGAGCATGATAGAAGAAGTTTGTTAGATGTGGATAAAGGTGAGGGTAATATGAGAACAGGATAGGAGGGGGAGTGATAGAGAGAGTTTGGATTGGTTAGAGGGTGGAGTAGTTAGTGGAAGAGGATAGGCTGGTGGGGAGGGAGGGAGGGGTTGTAGGAGGAGGAATAAATGTAGGAGTATTGGGGCGGGTGGGAATTTGGGGGCAGGGTAGGGGAGCGGAGTGAGCCCGCAGGATGAACGGAGCGGGATAGAGCAGCAGAGCAGAGAGGCCAGCTGAAAAAGTATCAGCCACGACTGTTCTCAGTAAAAGTAAGTAGGTTAAAAGGTAGTAGGTTAAGAAGATCGTTACTTTTGAGAAAGAACAGAAAAAAATAGGGGAACTGTGCTCCTTAGATAGGTTAAGGGAAGGAGAGGGGATTAATAACAGGAGTTAGAGAGCTTAGTTTGGGATTTGGAAGACTTTGTTAAGTTATAGGCAAACAGAGGTAAAGTAGGGCATGGGGGTTTAAGAGTGGTACACGCGATCGGCTGACAGAGAGCTGCCACCTAGTGGACAAAGGAAGGAATAGCAGTAAGAAAAAAAACAGGTGGGAGGGGGGTAGTAGTGGTCTACGGTAGGCTGCTGTTTCACACACATGGAAGGATAATCAGACAAATGGGTAGTCTAAGGTAAAAAAAAAAATACTGTAGTGCAAGCTACATACATTCAAATGGAACTAGTTTGGGGATCCGTACTGAGGTTCCTTTCCTTGAAATGTCCCGGACAAGTAGGCAGGAATGTCCAAGGAAAATTGACACAGGTATTGCAGGTGGAAGCTCCTATAGTCCGGAGGCTGGGAGGGACCTTCAGGAGTGGAGTACTGTGGAAGGAGAGTAGAAACATACAGTTTAGGTGAAATAAAATGGGAGAAGATAAGCAGGTAGAAGAAGGAGATAAGGAAGGCAGAGGAGGGTTAGAAAGAATGCAGAGAAAGCTCAAATGTTGAATAGGAGGAATACAGAAGGCAGAGTGGTTAACATCAGATTCAGGTACACAAAGTAAGCAATAGTAAGTGGCATATAATAAGACACTAAAACTGTCTAGATATTATTTAAAGAAATATCATGAACTACAGAAAAATGAACAATATCAATTCAGGCAAAGATTCATACAATTCATGCAAAACATGTAGAGTGAAGAAATATATGTAGCGTTTAGCTTATAAAACTGTAAAACTAAGTCTAGCCATTATTAAGCTAGCATTTGACTATAAAACTGTATAACTCTGTCTAGCATTTAAGTAAAAAAAAACTGTAAGCCTATAACTAGGAGTATAACTAGTATTTGGCATTTAGTTGTAAAACAGTATATTTATGTCTAGGCACCATAGTAAGATATTAATATAACCAGGTAGAGTCACTGTAACCAGGTAGAACCAAAAGAAAAGAAAAATAAAACAGATATCGTATACTGTTTAACAGCGCCAGTTAATTGGTGTTCTTTAGTAGGTAGAGAAGTAGAGACTGCATGAAACGCGATCATGTAAATCCACTCAACATTTGTCAATAGGATTGGCCTCTTTGAATGGAGAAAGAAGGTGAAAGCTGTATCTAATAGTGCTAATTATGATGGCATTCTTAGTGAAAAGGAAAGTGCAGGCTTGGGTTGACTTTCTACCGAAGCCTGTGAGGTGGCGTACATGAAAATGTGAAGTTGTTTCTATTTGCACCAATTAGGATGGTGTTCTTGGAAAAGGTGTTGTGGACTTTTGTTTGGTTTTCTGGCAACGCCAGTGAGGTTGTTTTGGTCAGAAAATGCAAAATTGTTTCTATTTGCACCAATTAGGATGGCGTTCTTGGTACAAGAGTTGTGGACTTTTTGTTTGGCTTTCCAGCAACGCTTGTGAGGTGGCGTTCATATAGAAAGAGAAAGCAGGGTTAGCTTATAATGCCTGAGGGGTGGCGTTGTTATGTAGACCAAAGCACATTCATGCTATTATTATGATAAGTGTGGAGGGGAATGAGGATATTGTAAAATATTGGGGACAACCCAAAACATGTATTTGAGGTGCTTGATGGACCTCCATCAAACTTCTAGGGAGAAACAGAGTCCATGGATACTTTTGTACCTTACCATCACATTTTCTCAGTGTAGCAAAAAAAAGGTGAACATGATGCCCACATATTTAAAAGCAGGTGAGTTAAAAGTAAAATGGTCTTTTGTTTATTCTGCTTGAAAGAATGAGGAGCTTTAAGTCTGAAATGGCAGCATTTACTTAATAGCCTGAGACAGGCTGCCACTTTCTGAGAATGTCCCAGGTAATTGGCAAGGTTTCATATGGATCATCCAGAAAAGCTAAAAGGTTATGAGCAAATATAATAAAAACCACTTGTAGTTTCATTCACCCTGCACACTTCCTAGACTAAACAAGAAATTATTTCAAATCAGCTGTGCAAGGGGATCAGAAGCTAATATAAATAACAAAGGGGCCAGTGGAGACCATTGCCAACACCCTTTAGAGATTGAGAAGAAACTGGATATGGAAAGAACAATATGTACTACAACACTTGACTCCTGGTATCAAGCCAATAGTGCTTCCAAAAAGGAATATTGAAGATGAAGAAAGATTAGGACTTGAAATAAATACCACCATGATATATTATCAAATGCCTTCTTTGCATCAACAGATAAAAGAGCCATGAGCCTATTTTCAGGATAACCCCTTTCCATCCAAGATGCTATTTTGGGAATGTGGGTCCAGGATGACCGGCCTTTTGCAAGTCCTACCTGGGCTGGATGGTTATGAAATACAACAATTGTGCTATTCTAGCTGCGTATATTTCCATGTAGATTTTGTTAGCCACAATTTTTTGAAGAAATTGTTCTGTAGTTTAAAAGCAGCAATGGGTCCTTGGCTGGTTTAAGGACAGAAGGAGCAAAGATTGTTTCCAAGAAGGCAGGACCTGGGCTTGAGACAAGGCAGCAGAACATGCATTCCATAAAATACACATAGGAGGAAGTACTTTATATACTTTAGAGGGAAGACCATCCCATCTCGAGGCTTTGTTAGCATTTGGATTGTTAACTGCAGATAAGATTTCAGGTTTGGAAATGGGTTTAGTCAGGTTATATGCTTGTTCAGAAGTTAGGGTTGGTAATTCTGAAAAATCAGAAATTTATATCTGGCTGGAAGAAGGAGAGACTCCACAAATGTCATTATCTTTATACAGGTCTTGATAATTTGACTTACATGTCAACACAATGAAGTGTGGCCATTGATCTTGCCACCTGCCGATATGGTAAGGGCAGCGAATTGCCTTTGGTTTCATTCACATCTTCTGGCCAATCTGGAAAAAAAAACTTACAGTGACACTTCATTGTACTGAAGGTCTAAACTATCCAGGACTACCTCCGTTTTCCTGTTAATGATATCCTGCATTTTGGCATCGATGTAGGTTAAAGTGGATAGAGAATTTTGAAGTTTAAGGGAAGATTTCCTACCTAAAAGTACTGACTGATAACTGCTCTTGTAATAATTTTAAATCTTTGTTCCATTGCTGTCCTAAGCCATTTGCCGAGGACCACAGCTTAGCATAAAAAAATAACTTGTACCCTTCCAATAGGATATGTGACATGTCATCAGCTGAGGAATCCACTGCCATAAACTCTTAGGTCATGTCTACAAGACAGGCAGTGAAGTCTTGCCACTATGTAGAATAGGGATGAAACCTCCAAAAATTGCACAGGGGGTAGAGGGCTTCAGACAGAGGTGGTAATTTCCAGAGCTTCATTGTCAGAATAAGGGCATGAGATTATTTGTAACTAGGGGGCAGGACATAAAAGAGAAAGGGAAATGTAGATTCTGTCTGCCCTAGTGGATGTGTAGAAGTGAGGTGAGTCTTAAGTATACTGATGACTACAGATGCTAAATCCTCCACCCATGCCTCCGGGATTAAAGTGTTTTGATGCTGTAGTATCATTTGGGCCCATAATGTAGTTGAAATCCTCTGCTAATAATAATTCAACCTTTGCATTATATGTATTGCAAGAGACATCTGATATCCTTAGATCCCGTGGATGGCAAAAGGTAGATATAGACTAAAGTTAAGATTCCAGGCTTCATCTTCATGATCACTCTTGCAATGTTGCTCCCTGCAACAGAAAAAAATATATAAAATACTTTAAGAGGGAGCATGCCTTCCTAGTCATAATGACAACACCTTTATGTTATACATAAGGATGCACATAGGAGATGACGGCACTATTGCACTAGGAAGGAAATTCTCCATGCTCAGGATCTGAGAGGTATGCTTCTTGCATTGCTATACTGTGTGGGGATTATTTCCTATCCTAAACATATAAACAGGCATGCTTGACAGAATGGTCTATCCCATTTATATTTATAATAAGTAACTATTTACAGAAATACAAAAGAAACAATGTTCATCATATTGATCACTGCTGCAGTAGCCTTAGCTATATGAGCTATATCCTGCCAAGCATATAATAGCCGGCCATCTTTCATAGGTTTATATGTTGGTACTAGGCTATCAGCCCTAGGGCCTATATACAAGACTAGCCATAACAATTCCCTGGCTATTTCTTCCCACACTATTTACTTCCCTGGACCCCTGTCTAGCAGGGCGACTGATGTGATCCCTGGGGTGAATTTTCTTTCTCCCATTCAATCGTCAAGGTTCCTTTTGAAGAGGTAATCCAAACAAAAAACAAGGACCAGCATACAAGGCACCTTATTGTAACATAGAATACGTTAATAAAAGTATTTTGGTTCTTTTGACAGACCGGTTTCAGCTAATTCAATACAGAGCCTTCATCAGTGTAAAAGATTCACAAAAAAAGAACCAATTTATAAATAAATGAATAGACCATGTGATTAATTACAAATGCTCCTTAAGACCTGGCTTAAAGAGACCACCAAGTTTAATAAGCCATTTTCTCTCCATGGAATTCAGTAATTCATGTCAACCTAATTTATTGTTTCTGGATCTGTTTATTTTATCTATAATGGTGAAACTAAAACATGCATTACTGTGTATTAATGAATGCTTATAAAGAGCATTGGTTTCTCTCTTGTTTTTAATGTCACTGAGGTGTTCAGATATTCTGAATTTCAAGGGTCTTGAAGTTTGACCAACGTAAAATGCAGGACAGTTGCACTTGGCCAAATATATTACCCAGTCCGAGGAACAGTTGGCAAAAAATGTTATATTATAAACCTCGGGGGTATTTTGACTACTAAAATTTTTTGTTTTAAATAACTTGGCACAATGTGTGCAGTGTCCGCAAGGAAAACATCCAAGTAAAGGTTCACCTGATAGTGTGGTTTGGATAGTGTTGGTAATTTTGGCTTCGGAATGTTTGAAATGATTGAAAAAGCAGATAAATTTCTGCCTTTACGGAAAGAAAACAAGCATCTGTCACCAAATATTTCATTGAGTTTAGGATCACATGTTAATATATTCCAGTTTTGCTGGACGGTATTGATTAATATGTTAGTATTACGTCCATGTGTAGTGATGAGTCTGGGTGGTTTGGAATTTGATTGATTCCTATTTTTGTAAAGAAGGAGATCATCCCTATTCATATTGTCCACAGTGTGTTTTGTGTGTAATAATTGACCCATTTTGTAACCCCGGTCATGAAATCTGAGAACTAAGAAAGCTGAGGTGAGGCTATGATTAAACATGACACTTAGGTGAGGTGCCAGTTCATATTGTAGTTCATGTAGTACACAGCCCGGGATGTCATCTGGTCCCATGGATGCTGTATTCTTAACTTTGGAGAGTGTGTTTTTTACCTGTGTGGCCGTTATTACCGGAATATGGCAATCTTCTGGTATTGAGATGGGCCATTTAGAGGGTGAGAAGGGGTTGAAGTTGGCACTGAATCGATCTGCCAAGATATTGGCAATATCCTTGGGATCAGTATATTTAATGCCATTCTGTTTTAGCTCAGAGCAGATCTGAGCATTGCCATTTAGATTCTTGGCATTGTTATAGAATGCCTTGTAGTTGTCTTTGGAATCTTTGGCAATTTTATTTTCGTAACTAGCTTTGGAGGATTTTATGAGGGATCTCAGTTTCTTACTGAGGCTGGTACGGGAGTTTTTTGCATACTGGGATTTTCCTCTTTTCTGCAACAGTTTCTTCCTTTTGTTTTAAAGTTTGTTTATGGCAGGGGACCACCTTGGCTTCCTTTTTTTGGATGAGAGCATCTTGGTACTATTTGGGGTGGCACGATTCATGCATGAGTGGATGTGCTCGTACAGTGCCTTAGTGTAGGAGTTAGCAGTTGAACTTTCAGTTCCCATCTGCATGGGTATCATGAAGTTTGTCACCTCTGACTTGAGTAGCATGAAGTTGGCTTTGTAGAAGTTTTTTATGGCGGTTTCCTTACTGGGGTGTGGGGGTGGGATGTGGATGTTAAGGGTGATTAGCTTATGGTCAGACCTGACTAACGAGGGGGTGACCATAGGTGTGGAGCATCGATTTCCCATTTTGGTAATGACCAGGTCCAGGATATTGGAGCCCCTGGTGGGACTATGGATTAGTTGATCCAGGACGTTGGAATTTATGAATTCCAAGAACCATTGGGCAAAGGTGCTGGTACACAAGTAGTTTTCCCAGTTAATGGCAGGGTAGTTAAAATCACACAGTATTAGGGTGTTTGGTTCTATCTTAATATTTTCCAGTATGTTTAGAAATGTGTAGTGAGAATCTTGGGGAATGGTGGGGGATCTGTAGCAAGCTACAATTTGGATTGCAGTCTTACCTAGTGTTAGTTGCACCTGGAGAATTTCAGATGCATTGTGTTGGGCAACTAGCCTGGTGGTGTTAATATCCTTGGTGAATATTGACAATGCTCCACCTTTAGTGTTTCGGTCCTGGTTTGGTGGCTGAAAAGTGTTGTAAGAGTTGTAGCCTGGTATTGCAGGAGAGCTCTCTGCAGCCTTGAACCAGGTCTCAGTTACTGCACAGATATCGATGTTCTCCATTTTTAGGAGTGCCTCGAGAGAGTGCATTTTGAGGTTTAGATTTCTAGCATTGAGTAGCATTACCTTCAGATTTTGCATGCTTGTACCTGTTACGGTGGTGGTTTTGCCCTTTGAACTTTGCCTAAAAAAGGCACTATAGGGGTGGCAAAAGCCTTAGCCAGTAACCTGAATCCCAGGGGCGACAGGTGCAGACCATCTATGGCAAACCATCATGGTCCATCGATCATGTTGTCCCAGGCAGACAGATACTGGATCCCCTTTGAATGACACCAGAAGCTTAGCCAATTGATGAAGTCAATCATTTTGTCCTTATATTGTGATATCATTCTGGGCGAAGGCAGGGTGCTACTCAGGGTTAGGGTCATACCTGCCTGGGCCTCATGATCTGAGAGCTCTTCCATGTCTCTTTTCATGTAGTCCAGGGAGGTACATCTCAAGTCATTCACTCCATGGACAATGACAGAGTCATATTTGTACTTGTTGTGGAGTGACTTGAGTGCATGCATTATGTGGCAGATCCTGGCACCCGACAGGCAGCTGACTGTAATTTTCTCCTTGTTCAGCCTGGTGAGTGGGACATCAGTGTGCCAGACTATAGAGTCACCTATGACTAAAGTGTTAAGTATGTTGTCTTGCCTTATGGGTTGTTGCTGGGTGGCACACTGGTGTTGTGAGCTATGTGACACTTTGGTTGTGATTGGTGTTTGTTTGCGTTTCAGCTTCAGAGGTGCTTGCTGCTTGGGCAGGTTACAGTTAAGGGCCTCTGCATATGTGGATTTAGTGTTGCTATATGTGGGTGTTGGTGGTGTGGGTTTAGAAGGGCTATGTGTTGCTTGAGGTGTAGTGTGGCTGTTAACCTTCTCCTCTTGACTTTCTAGCACAATCTTGGGTGGAGAGAGCTTTGCTTCCATTTTGGTTATGTAAGTGCATCTCTCACAGGTTGTAGTGTTGGGTGGTAGGAGGAGAGGGTTGTCTGTGTACATCAGGCAATTGCTGCATTGCCCCAGTATGCCCAGATTCATGAAGTGGACAGGAGAAATCACCGGAAGCTGACCCTTGGACATGCCTGGTTTGGTGCTTTTTTTTTTTTTTTTTGTAAAGTACAGGAGCTGTTTTCCCTTACCTTAGCAAGGTGCTTTGCAATTATACGCTGTTTAGTGCCTATGATTAATTTCTCCTTATTAACAAGGAGAGTTGAGTGCTTGTATCAGTTTAAGGCTTCTTAGTTCTTTCCAGCAGGTATTAGAGCAAGTGCTAGTCACAGGGATGCTTAAAGGTAAGATAGAAAAAAAATGCACACTGCAGTGTGCACTAGAGAAGTTATATGTGAAAGTAGGTAACTTAAGTTTTACCTGTTTAAAAAGTTAAGGTTTAGAGGAGAGTTACTATTTTAAAACAGCAAGATGGATTGAAAGGGGTGGTCACTTTTGTATTCTGGTACTATGGAATACAGTAGAATGACCAATAAATTTAAATAGTTGAAGGGGAGGGATTTCAAAAATGATGATTTTGTGATTACTCACACAAGCCAGTGAAAGTAGAGAGGAAATGAGATATATGGTCAGATTAACGTAAGAGGCGGGCAACTAGAAAGACAGTGGTATTTAACAAGACAACTGTAACTAGGTGGGAGAGTGGGAAAAAAAATTATGCCTGACTCAGAAGAGACAGAGCTGTGGTCTCTTTTGAAGTTTTAATATGCAGTTAAAGCAGAATGCAAGTAAAACACAAGGTAAAGAAAACAATACCACCAGAATGCAAATAAAACACAAGCTTCAGAACACCTACTACCCACCCAAACTGTCAAGCATCTCAAGCTAAGCTGATTAATAAGCAAGTTCAGAAGCAAGGCCCTCCAGAGCTTTACTGATGCCGAAGAGTATGCTTCTCTGAGGGTTTTGAGAATTGATGGCCGGCTTGTGCTTTCATTTTCTGGGCAAAGTTCCCTTTGGGGGGGGGGGGGGGGCTTCCAGTTCTTAATTTCACTGATGTTTTATTACTTTCCTCTTCAGGAAAGTTACTTTAAAGCTAGGAGTGTTGTACTTTAGTGGACTGTCTCAAGACCGTAACATACTTTGTAAACGGAACGCTTGTTCTTCAGGCAATTTAAAGTACTGTAAACTTACTGAAAACTTGTTTTCTGTGGAGAAATTGTTTTCGTTTTTCCATTGTGGGACTGACGTGTTCTAAAGTGCCTTTACTATGTTTTCTCTGTAAAAAATATAACTTTTGAGGACTGCTAGTTTTACTGTCAATTGCAGATTGTTTTTCCTGGGAAAGAAGCAACATTTTTGGCTTGACCATGGAACAGATTACTAGTCCCAGGGTCAGTCTTTCTTCCAACCACAATAAGAAAAAGTTAAGCAAACGGCCTTTATCATCACAGCAGGTTAACAATTTGCTTCAGCTGCAGGCAGATAACTTTACTCTTTGCCATTTGTTGTACCTTACACCATTCATCTTTTACTCCATATCCCCCTGGTTTAGCACCTACAGCCACTATGGACTGCAGGGTTAGCCATGTCCTCTGGGGCTGCTGGAGTCTTGTCAGTGGGAAAGGGAAAGTCACTCTTGTTGGTCCTGGGAGTTGGAGCATAAGGTTTCCTTGTTGTATCAGATTGCTGTGCCCATCCCTGGGGACGCAGTGCCCACCATAAGTATCAAAGTTGGCCCAATTTTTCCTGTCCAAAAAGAAACAGAAAACCAAGCATGTATCTACGTCTCCTCAAAGTTCTTTGGACAGGAGTAGTTTACTGTGTCTCGATCATGGTTTACTTCAGGCCATTGTTTCTTCTTGTAGAGTAGTTTCTGCTAAATGAAGGAGGGATTCCAGATGATATTCAAGATTATGAATCTGAGCAAGAAAATGCAGGGACAGATGCTTTTTCCCTCAGGTTTCTGATTCAGACTTAGACCTCAGTGTCTGATTCTACCTTTGGGGGGGGGTCTCTTTTCCTGAGACTATTGCTAGAATATCTCACTGTTTTCAGTGGGAGAACACTGAGTTTTCTCAGTCCCTCAGAAAATATTATGAGTTGTTACAGAAGGATTTTCCAGAACCCATACTCATTCCTCCTGCTCTGACAGCTTTAGAGGATGTGTGTGTCACTGGTTGCAATTTTCCCATCAGCCAGCTACCCCTAAAAAGGCAAATAGAATGTATAAAGTTTCTCACTCTTAAATTTTATACATTATTCCCAAATTTGACACAGCAGATATAGATATATATATATATATATATATATATAGATATATAATGTTAAGCACTTAGCTAATTCCAAATCTACCGTTTCTGCTAAAGATGAGAAACTTATTCATAGGTGTGGGGAAAAAAATGTACACTTCTGCAACTTTGATTCTCAAATTTTTGAATTGTCAAGCTCATATGTTCTGACAAACTGTGAAAGTATGACAAATGTTTAATCTGCAGTTTCTTCTTATGAGAAAAAAATCTGCTTTAAATATCATACTTTCTTCTATTGCAAAGGCCACTAATCATTGTGTTCAGTGTGTATATGACCCTGTTGATACTTCTCCCAAGGCTATGGACACTGTTACTGTTTTAAGGATGTTTGCATGGCTGCATTTGCACAACCTCCGAATCCCAGATGATGTTAAAAATGAGATTTTCAAGTCTCCCTTTGACAGAGATTTAATGTTTGGCCCCTCTGGTGTAGAGATGATCAATGTGTGATGAAAAGGGCAAACTGATCCAGGCAATCTCTAAGATTTTTCAGCCCTCCTTTTCCAAACTGCCCAAGGGATTTTCTACCTGGTCATTCAGTTTTGGCAAACACAGATTAAACAGTTTGAACAAATTCAGGTAAACAGGCATTTATGAAGAAATGACAAAGGTGTTCTAAAGAGATGTCCCGTACCTACTGAAACCAAAAAAAGTACAGCAGGTGAATGATTCTTCAAGAGACCTTGTGATATCCTCCCAATCTGGCTCCTTTTCTACCCAGAAAGTCGGAATCTCCATCTTTGGCAAAAGACTGTATCAGACAAATGGGTTCTGTAAATCACCAATTAAAGTTACAGATGGCAGCGTAAGAAAATTCCTCCTTCCAGGGGGTCATTCCTCTTCTCCCAGATCACACAGTTTTGTTTCCACCTATTCTTCTTCATATCCCTATTCATCTAGACTATAGATAGTTTCATAAGGTTTTGTTAGTCTGGATTGCATTATCAGTCCTCTGCTTTACCTTTGGACTATCCACTACACCAAGAGTGTTCACTGAGTCTGTACCTCCATTCACAGCTCATTGCAGCGTACAGGGTATCCATTTTTTCTATATTTAGATGAACTGCTTATCTTTCCAGAGCTTTTTTTTTCAGAGTTTCAGGAATCTATCTCATGGATGAGAGATCTCTTACATAAGCTGGGATTTCAAGAGGAGATTCAAAAGTCTTTTTTGACTCTCTCTCACAGCTTTGTATTCCTGGGGTGTCAACTAGACACCTCTTTCCAAAGAACTTTTCTTAAACAGGGAAAAATAGATCTTTATTTAGCTCTATTTCTAAAGTTTTCCACTCAGACTTCAGAAACTGTGAGATAATGCCTCAGGTGTTCAGGTGTCATAGCATCAATGATTCTTATGATACCCCTGACAAGATTCTACATGAGAAAAATACAGTGGCATTTAAAATTTCTTTGGGCTCAGCATCAACACTTTTGTAAATTATCATAGATGCTTTGGATTTTACTTGGGGCAGGAGGTTTCAGGAAGGATAAAAGTGGGACACCAAGGACAGATGCAAGCAAATAAATATCTAGGAGGTGCTTGTCCTGATTAAGGCACTCATCTCTCTGAACCATCTTTGGCCCCTGGGACCTCTTCTAGTAGTTTCAGACAATATCACAGTCCCATAGTACACCAGCAAGCAAGGGGGAACCAGGTTGTATCCCCTTTGCAGACTAGCCATGTTGTCTTGGGATATAGTTTTTACAACACGGTCTCACTCTACAGGCATCCTACTTTCTATCAAAGCAAAATATTGTGGCAGACAAACTTAGGAGGACCAGGGTGGAGCCTCACAAATGCAAACTAGATCAGGGAGTCTTCCAAGATTTTATCATCCAGTAGAACATTTCCCTCCTCTTTGAACAGTCATTTAGGAAGATTCTGTTCCAGGACTTTACACAAGAAGTCCTTGAATACAAATGCCTTTTCTTTGATCAGGAATGTGCCTGTATAGTTTTCCACCCTCTACACTAATATCCGGGATACGTCTGAAGATTCAGAAGGAACCCCCAAGATCATTGAGGTGACTCCCTTCTGGCTTAGACAACCATGGTTCTCTCTTCTTTCAGAAATGTGCAGAGGCAATTACCATAAGCTTCCTCACTGACTGGATCAACTCACACAAGAACAGAGGTGTTTGATACACTCCAATATCAATCATCTTTAATTGATTAATGAAACCAAAAGGAGCACCTAGGCTGATGCAGAGTCACAAGTAGAAATGAAAGGCAAAATCCTCAGGTTAAAATCCAAATGAAAGGCAAAATCCTCAGGTTAAAATCCAACTTTAATTCCACTGCAGGTCAGATAAGCGCTTTCACTCATTCATTTGAGCTTCATCAGATCATGTAACAAAGACCTTCAAGTACATAGGCTACATTTATACAGTTAAAACATCTCCTATTGGCTTCTTCTTGTTACATATTCATGAGTTAATCTAAGCTTAAAGATATATGCACATATAAACATGCTAAGATGTATAAAATGACAACGTGAATATAAAAAACATATAAAAACTCTCCATGAACACTCAAGATGCTGTAATAAATATGTATATATAAATATATATATCAAAAGAAATCTATTTCAAGGGGTAAAAACATATATGTTCCATCATTTATTATAAAATCTACAAACATTCCTCCATTTGTTTAACATAGGTTTAATGGAGGCTCTCTCATTGAGACCTAAACCCCTATCTGCTCTCAATCTAACTATCCACATACTCTCCTTACTCTCAGTATGGTTCCTGATGTCACCTCCTCGTATACTGGGTTTAATATTCTCAAGAGCTCTAAATAGGAAATAATGTTCAGGACCTGCTTGGGCTACGTGCTTAGCTAAGGCATTGTGAGGTGAAGCCTTCCTAATGTGGTAAAAATGTTCTCTTATCCTGTCTTTAAAACGACGATTGGTTTTGCCAACATAAAATGCATCACATATTTGGCACACTGCCAAATAAACTATGTATCATAGAATCTGCTGGTATCAAAATTTCAGCTGTATCTAATTTACTTTGTTCTTCCACATCTTCTTCATTGTCTGATGTGGTACATACTCTTCTGATAATTTGCGTTTCTGTCTCCCCCTGCTCATGGCCTAAACATGGACATTATAGTGCTACCATTAAACCTAATGACTATACTAGTGTTAGACAACTGAGTTCCGAACCTAGTACTGGTTCTGAAAATGTTAATGTTGTTAATAATGCTTGTGAAGCTGTGGATATTACTAATTGTGTACATAACAATGTATCGCCTAGTAATAGGGTACAAAATATAGCTAACATTAATAACACTACTACTTCCAATGATACTGATGATGTAATTACTATTTTACATAGTGAGAGTGGATCTAGCTCTATTAATACAAATAATAAAGAAGTTAGTCAGCCTACTACTGTGAATAATATTGCAGACAGAACTAACTTATATCCAGCAGTACATGTTGTGAAGGGACCGATCAATAAGAGGTTGTCAGTAGATGACGGCATAGTGAGATCCAAGTTACCTCACAAAGTACATACCACCATCACTACAGGAGTAGTGAGTGAGCTCCCTTTTCCCCTTCCAGTCCAGAAGGACAAGAATATAACAAGGGGACGCTCTATGAGCAAGGGGAGACAGAAACGCAAATTATCAGAAGAGTATGTACCACATCAGACAATAAAGAAGATGTGGAAGAACAAAGCAAATTAGATACAGCTGAAATTTTGATACCAGCAGATTCTATGATACATAACATCTCAGGATATTTGTTGACTGAATGTGATGAGAAATTATTATGTAAAGGCCTAAACTTTATACCAAGTGCACACAGTAACTTTACGGACACTGTAGTAGACATGAGACTTTTCTGTCGAAATCTTATGCTTAAACTGCTATTTCATGATAAAACTGATAGTGAATTGACAGACAATAATGTTACTAGACCACCAAAGTTTAAGAAGCTTAGCAACTTTGTCCCACCTAATCATCCATTAGTTGAGGCATATTTGAAACTAACTGAGGATGATTTGTTTGAATATTTTTCTCTAAAGAAATATAGGAAGAATGGTAATTTGACTAGAGGGGAGCAGACTAGCTTACTTAAACTCCAGTCATTACAGTCCATAACCATCAAACCAGCTGATAAAGGTGGTCGGATAGTAGTTATGGACACTAGCAAATATCATGATGCCATGATTAAACTCTTGGAAGATGATTTCTATTTACAAGTTAACGAACAAATAGTGCAAGCCACTATTAGTCACGTAAACAATATGTTATTAGATATGTTGAAAGGTGATATCTTGGATCAAGAATTGTTTGACTATCTCTTTGTTAAGAATCCACTTGTACCAACAATACATGGGTTACCTAAGATTCACAAAGACTCCATTGACCCACCAATGAGACCCATAGTGTCTGGTCAGGGTTGGATCACTGAAAACCTTTCTATGTTGAGAAACATTTGCGACCTATATTAAATAAGAACAAAGTTGTACTGAAAGATTCCAAACAGTTTTTAACAGATTTGTATGACTGCTTAGGTGGCATTTGTGACGTTGATAACTTGATTTTTGTAACGTTTGACATCAAGTCCTTGTTTACTGTGTTACCAAATAATATAGGCCTGATTTATATCACTGAGTATCTACTCTTACATAGCGAATATACATCAGTTAAAGTAGACCTCATTGTACATTTCCTGCAACTCATTTTGAATAACAATCTTTTCACCTATGACAACAAGTTTTACCAACAGCGAGGTGGCGTAGCCATGTGCACACCTTGTGCCAACAGCTATGCAAACATGTTTTTGGCATTTTGGGAATTTGAGAGTCTCTTTAATTTAGAAATGTTTAAACAACATGTAACTTTTTATAGACGTTTCGTGGATGACGTTTTTGTTTTATGGAGAGGCAGTGTTGATGATTTGTTTGTGTTCCATACTATATTGAACAACCTCACTGGCTATTTAACCTTCAGTATGAATCACTCTAGAGAGAAGATAGAATTTCTTGACTTGTATATAGAAAAGTTAGCAGGTGGTTTGATTAATACAGGTGTCTATAGGAAACCTTGCTATTTTAATACTCTATTACAGTGTGATAGTATGCACCCACAGCATATTTTTAAGAATATCATTAGAGGCCAGGGGATGAGAACCTCTAGGCTAAATGCCACAGAAGAAGGCTTCCTAAATGAAGTGAGTGACCTCAAGATAAGGCTAGAAGAACGGGGCTATAGCTCACAAGAGATTGAGTCCAACCTCTTAGATGTCAATAAACTTAGACTGAACAGAGCAGCCCCTTATTTTGGACCAGTTATTACTGGTGGATCCGTTACAATAGACAATGGTAGAGATGAGAGATCAACTCATGTAAGGGTTTCTTTACCATATAGTACTGATTGTCCAGCAATCAAGAATATTATTACGAAACACTGGCCTATTCTCTGTACTGATGACACCATCGGTAAACTTGTGGGGACTAAACCCTCTTTTTATATAGGAACAAATTAAATTTAAGGAGAATGTTATGTTATTCAAAAGGGATGAATGGTCAATGCCTCTTGAACACACAAAACCATGTGGACGCTGTAATTATTGTAATTCTCTTGACCCCAGTCCATTTTTTGAACATCCTGACATGCACACTAACTTTAGCATACGTGCTGTAGCTACCTGTGATACTACTCATATAGTTTATTTGGCAGTGTGCCAAATATGTGATGCATTTTATGTTGGCAAAACCAATCGTCGTTTTAAAGACAGGATAAGAGAACATCTTTACCACATTAGGAAGGCTTCACCTCACAATACCTTAGCTAAGCACGTAGCCCAAGCAGGTCCTGAACATTATTTCCTATTTAGAGCTCTTGAGAATATTAAACCCAGTATACGAGGAGGTGACATCAGGAACCATACTGAGAGTAAGGAGAGTATGTGGATAGTTAGACTGAGAGCAGATAGGGGTTTAGGTCTCAATGAGAGAGCCTCCATTAAACCTATGTTAAACAAACGGAGGAATGTTTGTAGATTTTATAATAAATGATGGAACATATATGTTTTTACCCCTTGAAATAGATTTATTTTGATATATATATTTATATATACATATTTATTACAGCATCTTGAGTGTTCATGGAGAGTTTTTATATGTTTTTTATATTCACGTTGTCATTTTATACATCTTAGCATGTTTATATGTGCATATATCTTTAAGCTTAGATTAACTCATGAATATGTAACAAGAAGCAGCCAATAGGAGATGTTTTAACTGTATAAATGTAGCCTATGTACTTGAAGGTCTTTGTTACATGATCTGATGAAGCTCAAATGAATGAGTGAAAGCACTTATCTGACCTGCAGTGGAATTAAAGTTGGATTTTGCCTTTCATTTGGATTTTAACCTGAGGATTTTGCCTTTCATTTCTACTTGTGACTCTGCATCAGCCTAGGTGCTCCTTTTGGTTTCATTAATATTATTTAAGTTTTTCTGGAGCACTGGGCGTTTATCCTGTTTGTCAGCAAGTGGTTTGTTCCCATCTTTAATTGATTGCCTAAATGATAGTATTAATTCCTTTTAGGCACCTGTTTACTGAGGATGTGGAACAGGTACTAACGGAGACAAGAAATCCTGCTGCTAGAAAACTGTATATTACCACTATTCTAGTTGCTGCAAACAACATGACGTGGACCCATGCAGGGCTAGTTGTTCTCTGGTCTCACAATATTTGAGTGAGTTATTATCCTATATCCTTTCTTATTCCTCTGTCAAGGTTCATTTATCAGCCATAATAGCAAGTCTGCCCATGGATCCTCCTCTATCAGTGCAGTCTCATGTCAAAATACTCTTGAAATGTGTTTTGTATAACAGACTTCTAACTAAACTGGTGCCCCCCCCCCTCTTAATTTTATGTTAGAGAAGCTCATATTAGCACCATTTGACCCAACTAATCAAGTTGACTTGACACTCTTAACATGGAAACATTTTTATTGACTGCTCTGACTTCTGAAAGACATGTATCTGAGTTGAAAACTCTTATGGTAAGTTAACTCGATCTCATTTTCCTTATGGACAGGGTATCTCTGAGAACAAATCCTTCTTTTATGCCTAAAGTAGTATCCAAGTTGTAGTATCCAAGTTTACTTTAAACCAAACTAGCGAGCTGCCCCTTTTCTTTACTGAACCTAAAAATGAGAGAGAAAGGATACTCCATGCTTTGCTTGTCCATAGACAACACAGGTACCATCTTGACACAACTATATCTTTCATATCGTTGAATCAATTGTTAATTTCTTGTGAAGGTAAGAAGAAGGTACCCCCTGTGTCAAAGCAGACTACTTCCAAATAGTAGGCTATCAACATTTTTTATACTCATCATAACAATTTTTATTTTTTTTTTTTTATGAAAGTATCTGGACATATATGTTTTGTTGTTTCTAGCATAGTCCTTTCAGGGCTTAGCCTCCCTTTTCCTCTGGCAGGAAAACTCTGAAGGGCTTTCCACCTAAACTTGTTTTTTAGTCATCTCAGCTATAGCTGATTGACAGTTTCTACATATAATGTTCGTTCTTATTACAAGAAGATACTTTCTTTGTAAAAAATAAGAAATACAAAGTTTTAGGTAAATTCAATTGTAATACCAAGGGTATAATTTGTATTGCCTTATGCCAGATGGGTGAAGGCTTTTACTTTGGTAAAATGGAAAGAAGGATCATGGATTGTATATATGAACATAATTATGATACACAGGTAGAAAGAACTACCAATGCTTTGTTTAGATGTATTTCAAAATATCCTTCACACTGGTTTTTATTTATTATTATTGAACTGGCTCCAGTCAGCATTCGGGGTGGTCCATGGAAAATCCGCATTGAAGCATGCAGACTTTGGTGGCAAATAAATCTCAGTGCAACAACCTCCCAGGGTTAAATGACAGTATCGCAATGCAACTTTTGTTAAAGAAAAAAGCAAATTATAAATAATTATGGTTTTAGTATAGCAACATGTCATATTTTATTATGTGGACTCGTTTATTTTCAATATATTTTTAAGTGTTTTACCATGTGGGTATGTATATCATGTGACTTTCTATATTGTATTTAAGGTAGTTTTTTTTTTACATGTATTAGTATCTGATGATGTCCTAACTTATGTGGATGAAAGTGCTTGTCTATTGTTTGTTTTATAATAGTTATTAAATTCATTGTGTGCTGTATCGTGCCTCAGGTATTTTTTGTTTTTGTGCAGTTTCAGCATATGTAAGATGTCCTGAAGCACTGGAAGCTGGCCGACGTTATATTCCTGGCAGGATAAAACCCTTATAATTACGGCTTCTGTAGCAGTGATGATTCACACATCTGTTGCTGTGTTAGTTCAACGTACACAATTGTACTTTTCCTCCTGGCTGTCCCCCTGCCCATGTAGTCAATCTGCTGCACCAGTACTGATTTTATGCGTGTCCCTCTCTTTAGCAAAACACGACTGAAAGATAAGCTCCACTAAAACAGAATGCATATTATTTAACCATGCTAATAGCATACATAACCAACTAATAACTGAGGAGGAGCCACAGCCATATAAAAGATTACAGGGAAACAAACAACTATATACAGACTGTTGTATGATATGTACAGTTGTCTTCCAAGTTGAACGGATATAGAATTTTACTGGCTGTTACTTCCTTATTGCTTTCAGAGAAAAGCCTACTATTTGGATCAAACTACTGACTACACCTTAGTCAGAGTTCCTGGATCAATGACTGAATAACGTAGTGCTTTGTACAACAATTGTATGCAACTAACAAAAACAGAAAGTATATATATATTTATTTATTTATGTATTACATTTGTTAACTGGGAAAGTTCACTGGGCCTAGAATGAACCCATTTTCAGTGGAGGCCCGGGGAGAAAAGCTCCACAATAATTACATACAATTAATACACATAAAATATTAATACAGATAAGACTGTGGATCTATGAGTCATGCTGTCTAATTAGACATGTGCATTAGGAGAATAATATCAACAGCGGAATGCTTTAGAAAGTCCACAAAAATGCTATGTTTATGGAAAAATGTTGCTGCCAGGAAAAAAGTTGAAGTATCTCATGAATTAGCAATAGATCATTTATCTGTATGGGCTGCTTTTGATCTCTTTGGGTCAGAAAAGGCAAGTACAGGATCCACTGTCACTCTGGCTCTTTTACGCAAATGGGAAGACCACTTCATAGTGCCTAGAATTATTTATGTTATTTTCTCCTGCAAATACATAATAGCCCCCTCTGGACCCTCTAGAAATGCAAGTCTTAGCCAAGCAGGATAGATTGTATCAGTTTTTAGACAATTTTTCTTCAGGTAATGAAGCAAGAGTAGCCAAACGTCCTATCTTTGAAGGACTTGCTTTGAAAAGTCATTGTCAAACCTAATTAGTCTTCACAGATAAGTAATATATTTCTTTACTCAAGCTGCAGGAAGAATTTTCTCTTTCTGTTGAAATAACAGCTGTAGGGCGAGCATTATGAAGAAAACTGGTGGCAATGATCTATGTGTGCTCCCCGACATTAATTTACTGATGAAGTCTAGCCCCAAGGTCATTGGAAGCCATGCTTGAAAGAATCAACCAATGTTCTTGTGACGACCTCTGTTTTCTTGATCAAGTATACAATTATGCGGGGTTTGGGTAAAATCCAACAAAAAAGAGATACGGTGCCCTGCTTCTTTAAGCCAAAGAGCAAGAACTTGAGTTGACTGTTTAAGTTTACATGTGTGTGATACCCAATAGGATATTCATGGAGGATCTCAACTACTCCTCTATAGATTGGGAATCCTACACCACTTCTAATGCACAAACCCAGCATTTCCTAAGCTTTGTTAATACCAATATCCTAGAACAGTTGGTCCATTCTCCTACCAGGGGTACAAACATCCTTGACCTTGTACTCACAAACATGGGGCGGGTCCAATCTTCTCCCAATGTAATGTTTTTGCTCAATCTGATCTGACCATAAGGCAGCATTGCTTGAAATAAAAACTATATCAAGGGATCATATGAAGTTACTAGGCTAATGACCCTAGGTCCTTTACAAGCCTAGCCATGTAAAAACTCATGTACCCTAATTGACCATAGTTAGACGGTTATTGTTAGAAGAAAGATTCTATGATCAGCACTGACTACCTCTCTCCATGAGGGACATAGGTGCCACACCAGGGTGATTTATGATGACACATCCAATTCTCAAGGTTATGCTTAAATAGGGTCATTGAACAGCTCTGCTTCATGTAAAGTGAGAGCTTATTCCAGAGGAGGGGCAATCTCCAGGAGATATATCTGTCTCTCCAACATGTTCTGTTAATGTCACAGGCTAGGTTGAGATCCCTGGAGCGAGTGACTCTTGTCCCATTTGATTTGTAGATGTGCAGCATTTCCATTAGGGCAGGGTTGGAGACTGCTCTTCTGCAAATTCGTAAGTCACACAGTGCCAGAAAAACAAGGTCTTGGGACCTGAATTTTGTCTGCGACTTTAACAGAACATGTTGGAGAGACAGATATGTTTCTCTGAGACTGCACCTCCTGTGGAACAGGCTGTCCTTTGATGTGAAGTTGAGTTCATCTAATACCCAGTTTATGTGTAACCTAAACCGGTAGATGGGGAATAGGACATTTACATGGGACATGGCACCCATATCCTTTATGGCAGAAGTAGATTATAAATGTCTGGCCCTCAATGTCCTCTTTGGATACAGGTCATTGTTATTCATTCGAGAAGACTTGGCTAGGTTGAGAAAGGCTCCCTGGGTCATTAGGATAGTAACCATCTATGAATCTGTGAATCAAAGCTGACCTTGGCTTTGGGTTGAGCTTTCTTTGGCAGCATGTACTGCTGAACGAGCAGTGCCTGGCATTAGGTCTCTCTGTTAAGATTTGATACATTTTTAGCAGCTTGTTGGATATTTCCTTATGAACAGCCTTGAGCTCTTAGATACAAAGTCTACATAGACACACAATAAGAAGCCCAAACACATGTGCTTTCAATGAATTTTTGAGTGATTTGTGATGAGATTAAAATGTAATTAGTTGAAATGTCATACAATTATACACATATATATATGCATACAGATGTAAATTCATATGTATGCTGAGCATGCGTACATATATCGTAACATGTTGAATATAAAAGTGTGTAATGTGCTATTAAGTGTTCGCTGTAGTGTTGAAAATGGAAGCATTCTCACAAGCAGATAAGTAGGCAACATTTTGTACTATTTAGTAGTTAGGTTTTAATTATCAGTTACTGTAGTGTAAACTGAAGAAGACTAGAAGGATGAAATCAGAAAGTTAATTTGTCATTTGAGGGAACGTCAAAAAAAAAATACCCCTGTGATGTGGATTACATCAGGTCAGTAAATCCTACTGCATGGAGTTTAACTTGGTGGAAATAACTATCAGATACAGCTAGAACTGGGGCCACAGCCTACACATTTATAGCTAGTGTATTTGCTGCAGAAGACATGTGGGATTACATATTGTAACAAAGGGTATGTTGTTCTTTTAGAGCTAAAAACAAAACCGTCAGGCAGTATATTGTTTTGATTTAAAACTGAAAACCAACAGAGTGATAATTTCCACTGCTTTGTAGAACATCTCATATTTTTTATACGACAGAACAAAATCTCAAAATACTGAATTTCATTTACTGAGACCACAATACCTAATTTTCAAAATACTGAAAGCTCATTTGACTGAGTCTTATTATACTGAAAGCTTATAATGCTGAATTTCAAAATACTAAATTTTAAGCCATAGATGTGTTGTGTGTTTACGTTCCCTTGTGACTTGCTTACGATGAAAAACATTACTGTAATTTAAAGTGCAGACTGTCAGAATCCCGATAGTAGCACAGAAAGTAGAGTTGTAGTGTTTCTAAATGTGGGTACGTCTCTCTACATTTTTATGGGAAGTATCTAAAGTAATATGGCGGACATTTCGTTTACCCTTGGCAGTAGTGGCAGTGTGTACAGTACTGTAAGCTAATTTAAAGGTAATGCCCATTTCCCCACTGCAGTGCTATCCTTGAGTTAGTATATATAGTTGGGGGGGGGGGTGCAGCCTGTACCTAGTTTGGTTGTATATAGTCTGGTTTCTGTTAAGATGGTGAGTAAGTACTTTTTAAGTTTTGGAAAGAGTGAGCTGTTGGTGTTGTAAGTGTGCACGTCTATGGCTTAAAATTCAGTATTTTGAAATTCAGCATTGTAAGCTTTCAGTATAATCAGACTCAGTCAAATGAGTTTTCAGTATTTTGAAAATTAAGTACTGTGGTCTCAGTCAGATGTGAAGTGGATCCATCCATAGATATATATATATATATATATATATATATATATATATATATATATATATATATATATATATGTGTGTGTGTGTGTGTGTGTGTGTATATATATATATATATATATATATATATATATATATATATATATGTGTGTATATATATATATATATATTTTACCTTTAAAATTTTGAAAGCACATACACGAATGTGCACACCACCAAAACATTTCTGCGAAACCAATACCACCAAATCTTGCAAAAGTGGAAAAAACATCAAATGTCAACATTTCCAACTATGCCGCAATTACAAACAAGTGCTAACATTGGTCAAAAAGGGGACGAGATTTTGCGGTTCAGAACATTGGCATTCAAGGTTTTGAGAAGACGCAGTTCGGAGTTCGTGGAAGCGGTTTCAATGTTCAACATTTTGAATGTAAACTTATATATATATATATATATATATATATATATATATATATATATGGTATACATCCATTTGATCGGCTGGGAGATGGAAGATTGGAAAATGTTCAAAAGCAGTGCAGCAGGTTCTCACAAGTGCGAACCGGAGATATGCGAAACACACAATATCCCCCCACCCCTTTTCGACCCATGGTAGCACTTGTTTAGGTGGTAGAATGGTCGGAAATGTCGCATTCGGTGTTTTGTATGACATTCCGATCTTTCACCACTTAGGCTTTACATCCGTTCAAGGTTGGTGTGGACGCTCAAATTAATGTATACGTATACGTATATATATATATATATATATATATATATATATATATATATATATATATATATATATATATATATATAGATATATATATATATAGGTTACTGTTACTACATCGACAGACCATTCCATCAAAGCCGACTTCACCGACACGGCAGACCATCGACAACCGAAGAGCCAATGTTTCCCACATGGTAAGTAACCATTTGGCCATCAACTGTCAAAAAACACCAGCAAAACAAAGCCAACAATGTGGGGGGCTATGCCCCCACACCCCCCCTTAATAAATATTCCATCTTCGAGAACGCACTGCCGTGGCGATAAAGGAAAAATTCAGGTTGATGGCCAAATGGTTACTCACGGTGTGGTAAACATCGGCTTATCAGTTGTTGATGATCTGCCGCGTTGGTGAAGTTGGTTTAGATGGAATGGGCTGTCGATATAGTAACGGTAACCCATATATATATATATAGCTAGTTAGATATACATATGTGCTCACATTTTATACATACATACTTTGATATTTCTTGCTGTTTCCCTGCAAACTATATACAGAGACCATACATTTCTGTTGAAAAAAAGCTTCATTGATAACAAATAAAGAATTTAAACATAAATAGGAAATAAGTCACTTCACCCCAAAACAAGCAGAAATATTCACTTTCTTTTATCTGTAACATTTTGTAGAGCATGGCAACTATAGCAGTGCCAAGCAGGCACTTCCCTTTGCCAAATTAAGAAAATGTTCTGCAGTCATTCAGGCGCATGTGTACTTTGATTAAGCACACACCGATATATTATGAAAGGCTGGCAGAAGTCTACATAATTCCTTTTGCATTTCTGTATAAAAGGTTAAATCAACCTCAAAAGAATGTTTTTGTTTCTCCAGGAAATCATACATACACACACACACACACATGCACTGCCTTCTCCATGTACACATATTCCCTGAGATGCCTGTTAGAATTTCTTAAATGGTTAGAAGTGAGTGACACTAATTTCATCTTATACAGACAGAAATGGGTAACTTATCCCTGACAAACACACACACACATATATATATATATATATATATATATATATATATATATATATATATATATATATATGTAAACATATATGCATCTATGGGATGGCTATGGTTAGTTGAAATTTGAATGGTCCATCCATATATTTTCAACCAGCATTGGCCCTTTCCCTGGAGACTGTGTGATCTTGGAGTTAGTACATATAATTATCAGGGGGTGTAGAGGGTGTGAGGAGAGGGCTTGCCCCCTGAAAAAAACACTTTTCTTTTATTTGCATATTCCAAGGATTCACCTTGGAACATGTACTATAACAAGTAAAAATATTTTTGTCGATATAAGTGTGTTGGCGTAAAGCAAGTTGACATTTCTTGGATCGACTAATAGTAGTAGGTTACTTTGCAGACTGGTTTCTTTGCCAATAAAGTGAAGTACTATGTTTGTATTAACTGAAGTTCTTATCATGAGTTGAGTTTACCTTATGTTGGAATGCCAAAGTTTGGATGTGTGCAAGGTATGTGCTTGGAGTTACTTTAAGTGTGTATGTGTGTGTGTTAATGGCAAAACTTTCAGATATTTTGAAAGTTTCTGTATTTGAGATGGGATTGTATGTGTGTAAGTGTTTGTGGGTTATGGTAAGAGTAAACGCTAAGTAAAGGGATGGTTTTAGTGTTGTGTATGAGTGTTACATATGGAAAGTGTTTACAATTGTCTAGTGCAGTGGTACTGTTAGGAAATGGGTTTTTCATAAGCTAATGCATAATGCTGGGGTTAGGGGCAGGGTTACAGTTAACACATGTGAGTGTTTCAGGCTAAGTGAAGTCCCCCACCGTTCCTTACAACATAGACTAGTCTTAACCCTGGCTATGCCATGCCACCAACTCCAGCTCTACACACCACCTTATGAAAAACCTTATCCCTAACAGTATTACGGTTAAAGGAGAGCATTTGCTGCCTTTTTTCAATTCATGGAAAGTCAAGATTTTTATTGCTTGATCAAGGGAAGTATCAAAAGGACAGAATTTGATGCAGTGGTTGTCAATTTTTCTACATGTCTAAATATTTAATTAGATAAATACATGGATATACAAGTCAGTGACAGAGTAAATATATCTTGAGTGCTGGGGGATTCAAACCACAGCCCCCCCCCCCCACACTCATTTTATTTATGGCACACAGATAAGTGCTCATGTTCTTTTACATTCACCTTCCTCAAATGTCCACTTATGATAGTAAAATGGTCACATTACCTTAAACAAATGCATACTAGTGTTGAAAATCACAGGTAATGATTGTTTAATTTGATAATGACAGCCAAAGTCAGCTATTCTTATTCACAGAAAGCTCAGCTATCCAGCAATTATAGCCCCATTTTTTACTCTGTATATGTCAGAATTTGATTGTGGTAAAAATAATTAATTATGGGTGCAATATACTTTAATTTGATTTCACAGAAATTCAGCAAACAAGAGAGTAAACTGCTTTCATCCACTGACAGACCACACCCCCACTCAACAGTTAAAGCCACTTTGCTGTATGTACCTCATATGACTGCAATAAAAACAATACCTCTCAACCTCCTTCAGCAAAACTCAAGGACAGAAAACAAAACAAAACAAACAAACAGAAAAAAAAAAAAGAGGGACAAAGGCCAAGAGTTAGAGAAAGATTTCTCTTGCATACTTATAAAGTTTTTAGAATAACATCTTTTGCATTAGCGTATATTTCCTGAAGAATATGATGTCTGAAATTCAGTTGTCCGCTATTGTTTAGTGAATGCAGTTTTCAAGGATTTGCCAGAAACCACAAATCTTATAAGGAACAAGTCCAGCCATATAATACAGCATCTGGGGCATTCTGTGAAGTCAGGGACATCGGACAACTATGTATTTTCAGCTTTGTTTCACATGAGCAAAAGCTGCATGAACTTAACTGATTAGATTACCGAAGGGTAGACTACTTTCATCCATAAACAGCCATCATCATCATCAGCCACCTTTTCCCATTTTTCTACATGGGCTTGGGGTATCGTGCTAACTTTCTCCAACTCTCTCGATTCAGTGCCACATTCCTGCCTTCTTAAACACTCATGCCTGACTGTCGCAGATCTTCTTTCACACAAGCCATCCACCTCTTTGCTGGACATCCTCACTTCCTCTTATCTTCTTCCTGTCTATCCCAAATCTTCCTCACCAGATTGTCTTCTGCTTTTCTACACATGTGCCCAAACCACTGTAATCTGTTCTCTTTGATATTTTCTGCAATTCGAGCTACTTTGGCTTCTGCTCTTATTTCCTCATTTTTTCATCTGTCCCACAGTGTGCATCCTATCACCTTTCTCAGGCACTTCATTTTCATCACCTCTAGCTTCTTCAACTGTTCTGCCTTTACTGCCCAGATTTCTATACCATACAGTAGTACTGGTTGCACCACTGTCTTGTACACCTTACATTTCAGTTTCTTTGGCATTCTTCGGTCATAGACTACACCTGATACTCTGTCAGTTGGCTGCAGCCCCTCTGATTCTAGCTTTGACCTCTTCATTCAGACTACCCTTCTCTTCAACTACTCCTCTCAGATACTTGAAGCTGTTTATTTGTTCCACTCTCTTCCCTTCTATCTCTATTCTTAGCTTTTTCTGATTTCCCTAATTTGCTGCCATTACCACCATCTTATCTGTGCTTAGTTCCATCCTATGTGCCGTCAAATTTGCATTCCATTCTCCTATCCTTTGCTGAAGTTCTAGCTCAGAGTCTGCCTGTACTGGCACATCGTCTGCATACAGCAGCTTTGTTGATCTGTCGCCTACACTCTGTTTGCTAATGTAGTCCATCATCAGTATGAACAGCAGTGGGCTCAAAGCTGAACCCTGATGTATATCCACACCCACTGGGAACCCCTCTGTGAGGCCGAACACTGTTCGTACTTGAGACACTGGGTCCTTGTACATACCCTGCACTAATTCTACCAATGTTTCTGGGACTTCAAACCACTGCAGTACTGCCCAGATCAGCTTTCTTGGGACCTTGTCATATGCTTTCTACAAATCTAGGAATGCCCAGCTGGACTCTCTCCTCATCTCTAGCTTCTTCTCAAGTATCTGTCTCAATGCAAACATCAGGTCAGTTGTGCTGCATCCTGATCTGAATCCAAACTGCTCATCTCCCAACTTACATTCTACTACTCTGTGTATCTGTTAATCATCCTCTCCAGAAATTCCATGCAATGTGATAGGAGTTTGATGCCTCTGTACTGCTCACACTTGTGGATGTCCCCTTTATTCTTGTACACTGGCACGAGTATGCTTATTCTCCAATCATCTAGAATATGCCTTTCTCTCCACACTGCTATTAGTACCCTCAGGAGCCATTTCTCCCCTATCTCACCCAGCATCTTTATCATATCTGCTGTGACTTCATCTGAGCCTGCTGCTTTCCCTGACTTCATCTTCTTTAGTGCTGTTCTTACGTCTTCTAAGGTGGATTCCTCTTCTTCTTCTCTCATTGTAGGCTGTTTCTGGGGCAGTACAGCTTCTGTGGGGATTTCTCCATTCAGAAGCAGCTGAAAATACTCCTTCCATCTGCCTTTGATGTCCTCTGGGCTGGGGAGTAGCTTGTTGCTGGCATCCCTTATGAAGGGTGTCTGACTATCTTTTTTATCTTTCTGTCATCCATAAACAGCCATCACCCCAAATAGCAGTTGCGGTCACTTTGTTAAGTACAAATCATCTGACTGTGATTAAAAATAATACATCTCATCCTTATATTGAATGAAATAGAGGCAGAGCCAAAAGATAGCGTGGAACAAAGACTCAAAATCAGGGAAATACTTTATACATTGCTGAAATAACAGCTTTTGCTCTGGCATACATTTTCTGAAGCAAAAGGAGTCTTAAATGTCAAATGACAGTAATCATTTTGTGACTGAAATTTTCAATGATTTTACTAGAAAACCACACATTTTATGAGAAATACACCAAAAATATAACACAAAGATGGGGACATTCTGTGAAATTGGGGACAGTTTTAATTTTTGTTTCACACAAAAATGGTATGATAAATAGTCCAATGTATTTCATACAAATTCACACATGTCCTGTAAAATCTAATTTTAAAATGAGGAAATGACAAGAGGACAACTTCCTTTTGTCCACAGCCAGCCCCACCATTTAGCACTTGCAATCCTCAGTGAGTTGTCATACAAAAAAAATGAAGGCAAAGTTAGGATATTTCTGTGAAATCAGGGACAGTTTCAACTTTATTTCATGTAGACTATAGACAAGGAATAATTATTACATCTTATTTTATATAAATGCACACTTGTCCTATAAAACCATGCTTTAAACTGAGCAAACAGCAAGATAGTAAAATTGCTTCCAATCACAACCATCCCCCTTATTTATTGATAGCATTCTCAGTTCATTATTATCATTTTGAAGCCAACCAGGGTAAAAAACATCCATCATGAACAAATGGCAGGTTTCTTTCATCCAGAGGTAGCCTGCATATACCCTTATTTAATGATGAGTTCCAATTTTATTTATCTCAGTATTATATCTGGTTGCCTGCCAGGATAAAAAACAATCATACCTTACATTACTGTGACATGCTGCTGAACTTTAAAACCAAATAAGCAATCCACAACTCTCTGTTGTGCTATTTAATACTGGTAAGCTAACAGCTCCTTATCTTTCCATAAACCATGGGAAGCCAACAAACAGAAAACTGCAGCACTTTGCATAGGATTGCCATGGGCCATTTTGTTTCTTTACTAAAAAAAATAAAAAAAATAAATAAACAAACACAAATCCCCAAAGCAAATGGCATCAACCACCTTTGCTGCACTCAAACAGTGGTAGGCACTGAGAATATTCAGAAGTAAATACTCAGTGTCTGTCATGTAATGTTTTACCCTTTTCATTTTTTTTCATTTGTTTTACATTTGTTTCATTTTGTAATGTAACTAAAATGAGTTAACAGTGCTGAAAATAGCAAAATTAAAAAAAAAGATGGGGAGGAGCTGACCGTGGCTCACCAAGGAGTTTTTGGCTCTAAGCACCCACCAAATCACTTCTGCTACAATCCACCACTGAAACGTGTTTATATACAGAAGCACTGTTCTTACCCATATACAGTTAAGATTAGGAGATGGGCAATGCTAAAGTTAGGGTTAGTCATACATGCCAAACCTAACTTTTATAGCACTATCACTAATCAGACAAAAGTGTTTTAGTGTAAAAATTTTAAAAGGAATGTGTCTCCTCTTTCAATCTTTATTATGTTCAATGAATGTTTTCAACAGTGTGGCATTTCAAAATATTGCGTTGGCTGTTTTACATTTTATTTAATGATATTTCCATCTACCACACTATAATTGTCTACATTTACATATGTGTGTGTGTGTGTCTTACACCCGATTGAATGGATACAATGCCAACATCCAGGAGACTGACATTAACATGTTGAATTAACAAATATCAACATGTTCTGTGTATGCTCTGGGGACTAACCTGGAGCAGATGAAACTAAAAGCAAGTGTTTTTGCAGAGGGGGGGGGGGGGCTTCTCCACTCCTATGTTTGTGTTGGGGATGCTCCCCGCGCTAATTATATATACAAGCTCCAAGATTGCACAATCCTTGGGGAAAGGGAATATTCCACTAAACAGCGATTGTCAGTATCACACACCTACTAACCAAATGGTGTCTTCTAAACAGGTATCAGCATTGTATCTACTACATATATATATATATATATATATATATATATATATATATATATATATATATACACACACACATAATTCAGTGAAATGTATGTCTTAGTTTAGTATGTGGGAGACTGTTTCACTTCTGCCATACTGCCTTGGGAAATTTGCCTTCAGTGTTTCTACCCACATTTATGGGATACCTTTGACACACGCCATTGGCATTTGTCTTCCGCTGGAGTTCTGTGCTCATGGATAATGCTCTGCAACTTACTACTGCTGGGCAAGCTTACTGTATATGTGTGTGTTGTGATCATTTTGACCATGGCTTTACAATGACAGTCCCAGCAAAATCCTGCTAGGATGCTTGCTTTACTCTCATCCTTTCTCAGGTTTACCCCTTTACACTTTTACTTACAACCCCCCATCATTAGTTTTGTGAAAGGCTTGCATGCCAGCAGCTGGTGTACTGCTTCATCTCTGTCCTACTTACTCTGTTCAAGAAGCCATTTTGTAATTCAAAATGTGGATAACAAGCATGCATATCTTGTTCAACTTCTTCCTGTAAAGCTCAGTCTTTATTTTCCTTGGTTCAGTTCACAGTGTCATAGTTTCCACTGCTCAGTTACAAAAGTTAAGCAGCTAACCTGAAGGTCAGCCAACTCTATAACTTCCTCGGGGTCAGACTGCTGTGAGGCAGAAGGCATGGCATCCTGTTCTAACAACAGAAGCACTGGGGTCTCAGTGTCTATTTTTATAGCATTTGTAAACTAGGGAAACCATCTGAATGCACATGCCCCTTTCCAGAGGCACGACAGGAATACTGTCTGGTTAAGTGACTTACTGAGAGTTATAAAGGAGGAACATGGAGTTAGAACATGCCAACCTTGTACTACAGAAGACAGCTTTTTAACAGCTCAGTGCTGCAATCCTCTGTGCTAAATGCCAGATTCACCACTCCCAGAAAATGTAAATCATACTAATATTCATAATTGTCAGTTGCTATCTCTGCCTTATTTAATTTTTCTGTTTCCTTTTTTTTTTTAGTGAAGCAAAAATATACATTCCTTATTACTTTGAAGGTGTTCCTGTAACAAGTGATTTGGAGCATATCATTGAAATCAGAAAGGATAAACACTGCTACACTGCCTAATGCAGAAAGTCTTGTGAATGTGCCTGCTATTCCGGATGCAGAAATATATTAAGTATTGTTTATTCTAAGCCACTCAAGCTGAAGAAAGTGCTATGAAACAGGCTGAACACTTGCTTGTTTGGATAAGAATAGTAAACTTCTGCAAATACTTTTTGTTCTGAACCACTGTAGGACAGAGCACCTTATATTGAATGAGAACTGTGGAAAGACTGAATTAAAATTATCAAAAAACCAAGACGCAGTGTGTGACCATGCAGCCTTAAATGTAAACTCCAGAAAGGACTCTCATAGTGCTGAACTACCACTGGGGACAATGCACATAATTAAAATGAATTTAAAGCAATGAAATGCAATCCAAACTAGTATTCAATTCAAATAAGCCCCAAAACAGCCACAGTGACACTTAAAAGTGAATTTATTTAATATACCAGATCAATAAAAGGTTTAAGCGCTTTCGCTCTATAGGTTTAGGACTTCATCAGAATCATTTAGTTAAAACAATACTGTCAGTTAAATATGCTAATGAAAGATCACATGATTACCATCAAGTCAATTAAAACCAAATTAGCTGAGTAGAATAAAAGGCACAGAGTCTTAAAAAAGACCATGAGCAAGCATATAATGGCTAAAACCATCAGACCTAAATAATAATCTTAATAAACACCATCTGTGGTATTAAATATATCACAGGTGCTCTGGCTTTGCAAGGCTAAAATGCATTCTATGCTTTCAGACCACAAAACAAACATGTGAAAACCAAAGGAGGCGGTGTTTCTATCTATATTAGAAGTAAATTCACCTCCTGTCTAGTTAGACTGGACAACTCCATCAAGTTACTCCAAGTTCAGGTTACAGTGAGTAAGGACCCCCATTCAAGTCACAGCCAGTTATAGAGCATCCTCCACAGGTCAAGCCATGCAAAAGGCCTACATGACCTAACTGGAGACAATCCAAATATTGCCAAACACTGGTTATGAGGGATTTCAATTTTCCCACCATCAAAAGGGAAACCTATGCTAGCCGTAACTCATTACTGCAAAAGTTCTTTGACTTTGTTAACTCAAATGCTCTGGAACAAATTGTTCATACCCCAACAAGAGGAACAAACATAGTATATGTGGTCCTCTCTAACATATCAGACAGATGCACTACAACTGTTGGACCATCATTAGTTAAATCTGAGCATAAATCAGTCACCTTCGAACTCGAACTAACACCAGATCTCACAAAGGGTGAAATAAGAATAAAAAACTTCACCAAGGCAAAGTCAAACTACATCCTCTTAGGTGAAGGTATAAATGCATTCCAAGCCCCACCCACAGCTGGAAGTGGTAACTACACTGAAGCGTACACTAAAGCCCTGTACAATCACCTGCATAAGTGTATAGACTTAGTTGTACCAGAAAGAATCAAAGCCAGAGCCCCAAGTAAAAACAAGCCTCCATGGTGGACATGCAGCATCAACAAAGTTTACAATAAAAGCAAAAATTTGCTCTCCAAGAAAACTGAGGTGAGGCTCCAACAATGGAAAAGCACCCTCCTCAGCCTCAACAGGCAAATAAGACAACTTGTCAAATCCTCTAAGGGCTTCTTTGAGAAACTCTTAGCAAACACAATCAAAGACAACTATAAGACCTTTTATAGCTATGTACATAACCTGCAAAGTAGGACCTAAGTGTGTGCAGAACTAGTGACCAACGATATCATACGCACTGACCCCACAGAGATAGCAACCTGATAATGGGTAGGTTTGGTGAAAATTTCACTCCCTTATCCCCTCCAAACTTATCACAAACATTCCCACAGACCCCCCCACCCTACATATCTGAAGAGCAGGTTATCAAAGCCTTGTCCAAAGCAAAAAATACAGCCTGTATGGGACCAGACAGCATCCCAGGCTGTTATCTAAATAGGCTAAAACATGAACTAACATCACCATTAAGTACTCTGTTCAATCATAACCTAACAACACGCGTTGTTCCTGCAGAACGGAGAACAGCAACAGTTATTCCCCTCAACAAAGGTGACCTAGCAACAGACTCGGTGAATTACGGACCCATAAGCCTGACCAGCCTCATTTGTAAAGTCATGGACTGTATCACTATGGATCTCATAAATAAAGACATAGGTGACCTCCAAATCCTGGATCCTACTCAATTTGTCTTCATCAAGGGCAGATCCTGCATGTTAAATCTGGTGGATTTCTTCGAAAATGTGACTAGAACTATTGATGAGGGCAAATCTGTGCACACAGCATGCCTTAATTTGGCAGATGCTTTTGATACAATCTCATACTTAGGCCTTACTGAAAAAGTGAGCAAACTGAATGTAAATCCTTTGTTGTAAAATTGGTTGCCAACTGGCTCACAAACTGGACAGACACTATCAAAGTGGATGACATCACATCAACCAGCAGACCTGTCACCAGTGGGGTGCCACAGGGAGTCAGTGTGGGGCCCCCTACTGTTTGGTACTTACTTCTCAGAAGTTCAGGTCAAAACTAAGGGTTTGTGGCTGACCTGGTTTGCAGATGACTGCATACTGGGTGCAATGACTGAATTCCCAAATGATGTCAGTATACACCAGGAGGGTCTTACGCATACCAATGAATGGTGTCTTATGGTCTCAAACTGAATGTAAAATAAATGCATCATCATTCCCTTCAGCACAAACAATGTCCCCCTCACACTGTCATATCAACAACATTATCTAAGTACTTTCAAAGTGGTAAGGGACCTGGAATCGCAAGTTGACCGTGACCTTAACTTCAACCACCATGTGTCTGTTGTAGCAAGGAAGGTTTTCTACATAGCACACTTGATTACTAAAGGTATCACACCTTGAGAGCAAAAAGGTTATAACTCCTCTACACTCTGCACTAATCAGGCCATAACTAAGTATAATTCCCCATTCGGCATGTACCATACAAAGCACATGGAGCAAGTGGAGAGACTTCAGTTGTTTCTAATAAAGAAGATCAAGGGACACCAGCATGTGCCTCACACAGACCGACTAAAGTCCCTGTCACTATACGCTGTATCATATAGACTTCTTAGGGGAAATGTATGCCTGGCTTACAAGGCAATCTCAGACCCAAACCTAATGAACTTGCTGCTTAACTGTAAATCAGACGGGACTAGGGCTAACCATTCCAGGGACCTACATATGGCCTGCAACTTAAATAGGACATGCTGGAGGACAGATTTGTCACCCAGTGATTGTCGTGTCTTTGGAACAGGCTACCAGTTCATGTGAAAAAGAGCACATCTATGGCACTGTGCAAGAGGAACCTGGATGAGTGAATGGGGCACCATAAATTCTTACCAGGAATAGCACCCACAACCCTCCTGGACATGGGCAGCTATTACTAAATGCAATCTTGGGAAATGACCAGCACTTCTATGGTATTACATTGGGATGAAACAGCTAAGCTTGAAATAACCTCCAGGTCAATAGCTTAGTCTCCTATGAATAATCTTATTAAAAACCACATAAAAAGTATAATGCTTAAAATGGGATGTTTTGAAAAGTAATAAATCAATCATCTTCTTCTTCTTTCTGCTTTTCCAGGTTAGGGGTCGCCACAGCAGATCATCTGTCCACTCATGATTGGCAGTGGAATTTTACGGTGTCGAGTTGCCAGCCCAGTGCCCTACCTTCCACAGAAGGCACACACACACCTAGGGCCAATTTAGAGTATCCAATCCACCTACAGCATGTCTTTGCAATGTGGGAGGAAACTGAAGCACCCAGAGGAAACCCACACGACCACAGGGAGGACATGCAGACTCTGCACAGAAGGCACCCCAGCCGAGGATCGAACTGGAGAACCTCTTGCTGTGAGGCGCCAACGCTAACCACAGCACCACCATAGCCACGCTGAAAAGTAATAAATCAATAAGATGAATAATTAAAAAATTAAAAAAAAATAAAATAAAAAAAAAAATAATAAAAAGGGAATGAATGTAATATGCAATTAAAGGTGAACAGCTCTATTGTTTAAAACTGGGCAATATAAATGTATTCATTCAATCCCTTATCACTTGAGGCTTTCAGTTTTAACTGCCATAACAACTCTCTCATTTCTAATTTGGTTCATAAGTTTATAGGTTCATAGGTAGGTACTAGGCTATCGGCCCTAGGGCCTAAACAAGCCAGCCAAAAAGGTACCCTGGCTTTCACCACCCAAAAAATTATTTTCCTTTGCCCCTGTCAAGGAGAGCCACAGAGGTGATCCCCGGAGTGAATTTCCTACTTCCCATCCAATCATCAAAATTTTTCTTGAAGAGTGCTAATGAGGAGCTTTGTTTGATATAGATAGGTAGTTTGTTCCAGAGTATGGGAAGTCTGTGGGACAGGAATCTATCCCTCCAGCATGTTCTGTTTATTGTGGTAACAAGGTTTAGGTCCCTAGAGCATGTAGCTCGCTGGGATTGGGATTTCTTTAAGTGGAGAATGTCCAACAGCTCTGGGTTTGACATAGCTTTGTTGGAGAATGTCCAACAGCTCTGGGTTTGACATAGGTTTGTATGTTAGGCAGAGATCGCCTCTGAGTAGGCGATATGCGATGGAGTAAAGCTGGAGATTTTGAGACGGTCTACATAGGGCATCTGTTTGAGGCCAGTAATCCTCTTTGTGAGGTATTTCTGCGGCCTTTCCAGTTTTGTAGATGTCTTGTGAGGTACATACCAAAAGGGGCATTGTACTCTATAATGGGTCTAATGAGTGACGAGTAGAGCGGGAACAATGACCTCTTTTTTCCTGGATGAGAAACCTTTTTTGATGAGGGGTGCCATGTAGAAGGATTTCCTGACAACTTTGGTGATGTGATTACCAAAGGAGAGACTACTGTCCACCAGTGTCCCAAGATCTCATCACACTTTCAGTGTTAAGTATACTACCACCTATGTGGTAGCTCATGGATACAGAATTTTTGTGAAAGGGGATGACAATACACTTATTGGCATTGAGCTTGAGGACATGGCTTTAACACCAGGCATCTGTCTCAGTGAGGCCCTTTTGTAGGATGTCTACATCATTAGGAGTTTCAATTATGGCTCCTAGTTTGCAGTCATCTGTGAACTTTGTTAGCCAAAGACCTTCTGTGTTAGCCTGCACTTCAGAAATGTAGATACCAAACAGGAGAGGACTCAGGACTGAACACTGTGGTACTCCACTTGTCACTGGTCTGAAGTCAGATTTGGAGTCTGCTACTTTCACAGTGTGGGTCCTGTCAGTGAGCCATTTGATAACCCATCTTGTGACATATGGATTTATACCTAGTTTAGTGAGTTTAGCTATAATTCCAGAGTGGGGGATGGTGTCAAAAGCCTTGGCGATATCTAGATAGGCTGTGTGAGCCACCTTACCCTCATCTACGGCTTTGGTGACTGCTTCAAAGAAGTCAATCAGGTTTAGGAGACATGATCTGCCTTTTACAAACTCGAACTGGGTGGGGTCCAGAGTTTGGAGATTACCAATGTCTTTGTTTATAAGGTCCATGGCCTTGCAGACCAGGCTCGTTAGGCTAATGGGGTGGTAGTTCCCGGGATCCGTGGTGACTCCCACTTTGTGGAGTGGGACAACCATTGCTGTGCGCCATTCAGTGGGCACAAAGCTTGAGGTGAGGCTATGATTGAACATGGTTCTTAGGTGGGGTACCAGTTCATTCTGAAGTTCATATAGAACACAGTCTGGGATGTTGTCAGGTAACATGGATGCTGTGTTCTTGGCTTTAGAGAGTGTGGTTTTTACCTGTGCAGCCGTGATTGCAAGAACTTTGCATTCTTCCGGTATAGAGATGGTCTCTTTAGGGGGTGGGTGGGTTAAAGTTAGCACTGAACCTATTTGCCAGGATGTTGGCAATATCAGTTTGTTCTGTATATTTAGTGCCATTGTGCTGCAACTCAGAGATGATCTGAGTGTTGCCATTGAGATTCTTGACATAGCTATAAAATTCTTTGTGGTTGTCTTTAGAATGATGATATTGTTTTCATAACTAGCTTTGGAGGATTTTATGAGGGATGAAAGCTTCTTACTGAGGCTGACCAGGGACTTCTTCCAGTCATGGGATTTTACTCTTTTTTGCAACAGTTTTTTTCTTCTGTTGTAGAGTTTGTTTATGGCAGGGGACCACCAGAATGGCTTTCTTTTTTTTGGAGGATAGCATCTTGGTTCTGTTAGGGATAGCACGATTCATGCACTCGTGTAAGTGCTTATAAAGTGCATTTGTATAGGATTCAGCAGTCGTACCTCTATTGTCTGTCTGCATGGGTGTTGTGAAGTTTGCCACTTCTGTCTTAAAAAGCTTGAAGTTGGCTTTGAAGAAATTTTTTACGGTGGTTTCCCTAATGGGGGATGGGGGAGGGATATGGATGTCTAGGGTGATTAGCTTGTGGTCGTATCTGACCAACGAGGAATTTACCTCTGGTGTGGAACACTCATCGCCCATGTTGGTAATGACCAGGACTAGGATATTGCTGCCCTTGGTGGTGTGTGGATAAGTTGATCCAAGGTGTTGGAATTTATGAATTCCAGAAAACGTTGAGCAAAAGAGTTGATACATGAGTAGTTTTCCCAGTTAATGGTTGGGTAGTTGAAATTGCCCATTATTAGGGTGTTGTGTTGTACCCTAATATTTTCCAGTGTATCAAGAAATGAGGAGTGGGAATCCTGGGGCATGGTGGGGGATCTGTAGCAAGTTACAATTTGGATTGCAGTCTTGCCCAGAGTTAGTTGCACTTGGATAATCTCAGATGCATTATGCTGAGCAACTAGCCTGGAGGTGTGGATATCCTTAATAAATATGGACACGCCTTTGCCTTTCATGTTCTGGTCCAGGTTAGGTGGCCGAAAGGTGTGGTATGAATTATAGCCTGGTAATGCAGGGGTGCTCTCTAGAGCCTTGAACCAGGTCTCTGTCACTGCACAGATGTCGATGTTCTCCATTTTAAGGAGTGCCTCGAGTGAATGCATTTTGAGATTTAGACTTTTAGCACTGAGTTGCATTACCCTCAGATTTTGCTTGCTTGTACCTGTTATGGTGGTGAATTTGTCATTTGAACCTTGCCTAAAAAAGGCACTATGGGGTGGCAAGAGCCTTAGCCAGTATCCGGAATCGCAAGGGCGACAGGTGCAGGCCATCTCTCGCAAAGCATCATGGTCTGCCGATCATGTCATCCCAGGCAGACAGATACTAGATCCCATTAGAATGACACCAGAAGCATAGCCAATTGCTAAAGTCAATCATTTTGTCCTTGTACTGTGGTATCACTCTGGGTGATGGCAGGATTCTACTCAAGGCTAGGGTCATACCTGCCTGGGCTAGAAGATCGTACAGCTCCTCCATGTCTCTTTTCATGTAGTCCAGGGAGGTACGTCTCAGGTCATTCACACCAACATGGACAATCACAGAGTCATATTTGTACTTGTTGTGAAGTGATCTGAGTGAGTGTGTTATGTGGCGGATCCTGGCAGCTGACAGTAACTTTCTTCTTGTTTAGCCCGGTGAGTGAAACATCAGTGTTCCTGACTATAGAGTCACCTATGACTAGAGTGTTGGGTACGTTGTTACGCCTTATGGGCTGTTGTTGAGTGGCACACTGAGTTTGTGGGCTGTGTGTCATTTGAGTTGTGTTGGAGGGTGGAGGCTGCATGCGTTTTTACTTTGGAGGTCTCTGTTGCTGAGCACTTTTATTGAGAACCTCCATGAATGTAGGTGTCTGTTTTGTGTTGCTATGTTTGTGTTTTGGTGGACTATGTGATGAGTGTGGTGTGGTGCAAGTGTTTACCTTCTCTTCTTGACTATCTAGTCCAGTCTTGGGTGAAGAGAGCTTTGCTTCCAGTTTGGCTATATAAGTGCATCGCTCACAGGTTGTAGTGTTGGGTAGTAGGAGGACAGGGTTGTCTGTGTACGTGAGGCAATTGCTGCATTGCCCCAAGATGCCCAGATTCATCAGGTAGACAGGAGAAAACACTAAGAGCTGACCCTTAGACGTGCCTGGATAGGTGCTTATTTATTAAGTACTAAAAACTGTTTTCCTCTAGACAAGTGAGAAATGTTGAGTGCCATAGAAATTTGTAGCTTATTTAGTGCTTACAATGAGTTCTGAACAAGTGCTGAGCTCAAAGAAACAGATCTGAGTGATAAAACTAAAAAAACTGGCTAGTTCTAAGGGAAAATTTGAAGAGCAGACTTTATGGCACCAGGAATAGTTTAACCCTAGCTAAGCGTCGATGCATAAGATGTATTTTTTTTTTTAATACAACAGTAAAAAATTAACCAATAAAAAGCACAAAACTGAGTCCTGTTCCAGCAGTCTTTAATCAGACAAGTTCTAACTGCACACTCCTGCCACTAGGGTGCAGAGGAAACTTCGCCAAAAAAAGATGGTCTGGATTAGTGCTCAAGTTATACAAACAAAGCTAGATTCAGCAGGTCTGAATTTAGTATATGCTACAGCAAACAAGGCATACCAATTTCAGAAAGAAATAGTTCAAAAAAGGAGGCACAATAAGCCTTTAACCAGAAACTCCCAGCTCAGAAGGGCAGAATCTACCCTCTCCTCCCACAAGAGTGCAGACCACACCTTCTTAATGTAAAATGACTGGCCCAAAGCCCAAGTGCTTAAACCAGAACTAATACACTCTTAGAATAACAGACACTAAGCCTTCAATCAGCAACTCCCAACTTATGTAAGCTACCTGTCTTGTCACAACAGTGCAGACCACAAATCTTAATGTAAAACAACTGGTCTGAAGCCCAAGTGCTTCAACCAAAGGCTTAGAATAACAGTTACAATTTAATCAGGCTACTAACAAGCAGTAATAAATGCAGCAGAATAAATGCAATAAAGTAGGAAGAAATACAAATAAAGTAAAAGCAGATGAATAAGGTGCATTTTTATATAACAATAGAAAACAAGCAAACTGATTTAAATAAATTACCCAATTAACCACTAAAAAAAGCTCAAAACTAAGACCTGTTCCAGCAGTCTTCAATCAGACAAGTTCTAACTGCATACTGCTGCCACTAGGGTGCAGGGGAACCTTCTCCAAAAAAGATGGCCTGGATTAGTGCTCAAATTATACAAACAAAGCTAGATTCAACATGCCTGAATCTAGTATATGCTACAGCAAACAAGGTGCACAAATTTCAGAAGGAAACAGTTCAAATATGGAGGCACAATAATCCTTTAACCAGAACTTCCCAGCTCAGAAGGGCAGAATTTAACCTCTCCTCCCACAAGAGTGCAGACCACAATCCTTCTTAATGTAAAATAACTGGCCTGAAGCCCAAGTGCTTAAACCAAAACTAATACACTTTTAGAATAACAGACACTGAGCCTTTAATCAGCAATTCCCAATTTAGAAGGATGTAAGCTACCTGTCCTGCCACAATAGTGCAGACCACAAACCTCCTTAAGGTAAAACAACTGGTCTGAAGCCCAAGTGCTTAAACCAAAAGGTTTAGAATAACAGTTGCAATTTAATCAGGCTACTACCAAGCAGTAATAAATGCAGCAGAATAAATACAATTGAATACTTTTAAGAAGAGGCAAAATCAAAATAAAGTGCATTTCTTTTTTAGTAAATTGCAAGGAGAGAGGAAGGAGGAGCAGAGGTTAGGAACCTAAGTGGGTTGGCCTTCTCAAATGTTCTCTCTGTATTAAGTAGAGTGAACACCAGACTGGGAGGGGTGTCCCAGACCAAATTTACAGTAGGGGCGGGCAACTGCAAAGCCACCAACAATAAAAACTCTACAAGAATAGGGTGGGATGGAGGGGAAAAAAAGTTTCAGGACAGATGAGAAACATAAAACAATGCCAGACAATATATAAAATAATTCAGTCAGGCAAAATTAAGACAATGCAGAACTCTGAAAGGTTAAAATGCCAAGAAATATACTTATCAATCAGCGATATATTTCCAGATTGTTTGAGAATCACACCAGCCAGAACACCAGGAGTTTCCAACGGTGTATGCAAGAATTTACAAACAGAAACTATTTTTAAATCAGCAAGCCTTGAAGCAATCAGATAACACAAAAGCTGTAAGACCAGTTTTATAAACTCCACCTCAGAAATAGGGGGTAAGCAGTTTCAGGACAGATGAAAAACATAAAACAATGCCAGAAAATATATAAAATAATTCAGTCAGGCAAATAAAAATTCAGTCAGGCAAAATTAAAACAATGCAGAACTCTGAAAGGTTAAAATGCCAAGAAATATACTTATCAAATTTCCAGATTATTTGAGAATCACACCAGCCAGAACACCAGGAGTTTCCAAGAAATTCCTCTAGTGACCACTGACACATTTTCTATGATACCAAAAAGAAACTTTGTGAAAAAGAAACTTTCTGAAGTTTTCACATATCTGAGCATGTTACATAAAGAACTGTTTCCATTGCCTTTAGTAATAGCATAAAAATGCTTGTATATCCTTTTCCAAAAGTTTAGCTCAGTTTTCCCTATATGGTAACAGCAGCAATTTTTGCATATAGATATCACATGTTCTGTGGCACAAACTCCATCACCCAATGTTATTCCACTTGGAGGGTTCCCCATTACAACTTCTGTGATTTCTAAAATATAATTACACTGGTGACAGGAACTACACCACCTAGTGCCCTTATTTGTTTGCTTTATAGAGGTAATAGGTTGACTTTCAAACAACTGTTTTAGGTTTTTAGTCATTTTAAACACAAATGAAGGAGTTGTACCCAGGGTTTTATAGATGCTATAATCAGGCGTATAAATGCTCCAATTTTTGATGATAATATCCTTAATGTTTTTCACAAGTCCACTACAGGTTATTACTAATGAATGTGAAAAATAGGTGTTCTGTATGCTTTTAAAAGTATGGGACCCAAAGTCGGAATACCTTGTCCTAAAAATATTTTTGACAAGAAACAAGAGTTTTCATTTTCAGTTCTAAATAAACCTATTTGAATCTGAACAACTGTTAAAAACAACTTTGTCTGACATTGGTCTGAGGCAAGAAAAGTTTCCCCAATGGGGTACTTAGCTTTCAAGAAGACTTTGGTTGAAAAATATTTGTAATCTCAGGAGCTGGCCGACCGGCACTTGCGAACTGCTTCTGCTTCGGGCACCACGCGGCAAGAAAGACTGAAGAAAATGGCGTCGGCTGGTTCTTTTATACCCTTGTCGCACTGACATCAGGGAAGAGGTGATGACATCCGACGCCGGACCTAGACTTTGGAATTCGGCCGACTGAGGACCCGCCTGACGGCAGGAAAACCCTTCTGTTATGACTGCAGCTGTATGCACGATGAACATCAAGGCACATGTAGTTGCTTCATGTTGTGAAGACTGGTAGAGAAGGGTGAAGACTGCCAGCATAGCCAGATAGAATTTTATAGATAATTCTATCATTTGTAAATATAAATGTAAAATTCAGGCTTCTTTCTTAAATGAAAGCAAACACTGTAAAATTTGAACTTCAAGATTGTAGCCAACATTGTCATCTGCTGTAAGGAAAACTAAACCAAGCATTTCAAATGTTTTTTGATATTAAAATTATGTTTTATATGTCCTTTGAAGTTAGAATTTGGAGTCTATGCATCTGAAGTAAGCATCCTGCCTATTGTTTTAAGGCTAAAGTTAATGACCAGAATTTACATGTAGAATGTCTTTTATTGATGTAAGTGTAAAAGAATGTAAATGCAGTTTCTGTGTGGCCTGGGAACTCCAGACTAAGTGTCATAATGATGTAATGTGTATACTGGGAAAACCTAAGTGTCAAAATGATGTAATATGGGAGGGCCCAGCAGAAATCTTTGTGTGATTTTAAAAAACTATTGCTCAGAGAGAGACTGTAAGTATTTTTGTCTTGATATCCATCTCCTCAGCACTCTGCCTTTGTCTTAAGTAAGTTATTTCATAAGTATGTTTTCTTGTAGTAATAGCTAGGACTATAAAGATTAAACTCTGTGTTTCTTTGTTATGTCAGAACTGTATTATGGAATTATTTTTAGTTTCTGTGTGATCTCTGAACTCTTGAATAGCACTGTGGTGCAGTAGTATTGTCTTCTGGTTTTAATTATTTATTATTAAATATTTTAAAACCTTTTAACTGTGGCTGGTTTATCTAGAGATAAGTTAAGCTCTAGAGTACATTGCATATTTATAGAGTTTATTGTACAAAGCCACTCTAATAAGCCTTAAGACAGATTAGTCACACTTACCATTGGATAATAATATTGCACAGTAATAATTGGACACCCTTTAAAGGGCCTTTCGGTAGCTGATAATTATTAGCTGGTGGTGGCAGAAATTACTACCATATTGTCTGGGTAAAGGGGCACAGCTGGAGAATCTGTGTCAGACTTCCCCAGGAGTGTACGTGAAGTTGTATAAATACTTATCTAAAAGTGTGTGTGTGTGTGTCAGCTACTTGGGCAGGGACACGAAGCACTACAGAGAGGGTACTGGAGGTTAGCCTGCCAGCTAGGCTGAAATCTGGACCCTATAGCTGTGCCAGTGGGGAGTCTTATTGGGGACCTGGGAAGCAAGGGAGCAACCAGCCCCAGACCGACTGTGACCTCTGTGAGCACTTAAGGGAAATTGTACTTTACTGTGTGTATTTGTTATCCTTTCCTCTTATATTAGACACCCTCTCTCGTGTTAGTGGTGAGGATTGAGGCTCCTTGATTGCTAGGCCAGGGTGCAGGCATCACATTGTGGTTTGCAGTGGTGGGATCCACTTCACATTTGTGGTGGTGATGGATATCCATATCACGTATTAATTAGCTGGCAAATACTAATTGGCTTGTAGTGGTGTGGGAAGAGTGAATCCTGTAGCTTTTGTACAGTGATCTCTGAAGGTGTTTTGTAGTCTAAATCAGCCATGCAGTGAATACTCAGAGTTCAGATCACAATTGTTTTCTTTCTTTTGTTAGCTTAGTTAGTCAGGGTGAGCAGCAGCATGTCAGCAGAGGAGTATGGAAAGCTGACAAGGACCCAGCTGGTGGAGATGTGCCAGGCAAGGGGACTGGTGAATGGAAACCTGACTAAGGCAGACCTGATTGCAGCCTTGGTTATAGCTGCATCAGAAAACAGCATCCTGGAGGACAATCAGACTGGCAGTGGAGATACAATATCCTTGGAGAATGGACAGCTCATCCTTTCTGCGAAGGCCAATCAGACTGGCAGTGGAGATACAGTGTCCACGGAAAATGGACAGCACAACCTTTCTGCAGTGGACTTAAAAATCCAGCTGGAGCTAAAGAGACTTGAGTTAGAGGCCAGGCATTTGGAGATAGAAGCCGAAGAAAAGGAGAGTCAGAGGAGGCATGAGAGGGAAATGCTGATTCTTCCCCAAAGTCATGGAGGTAATGGGGAAGGAAGTAACTGGACCCCAGAAGCACAACAGGTAAGTAAATTTCTTCCTCAATTTAAAGTGAGGGAAATGTTGATAGTTTCATTCATATGTTTGAGAGGGCATGCAAACATTATAGTGTTGACCAAAGGCTCTGGGTACAGTTCCTGACCCGCTTACTCCATGGGAAAGCTGTAACTTTTTATCAAAAATGTCTGACTCTGTTTTGATTATACTGCTGTAAAAAATGTCTTTTAGAATGTTTTAAGCTAACACCTGAAATGTATAGGAAAATGTTTTGTGAGCGCAAACACAAGGCAGATGAAAGTGTGTGCGAATATATTGCTGAATTGAGCACTTATTTTCATATCTGGGTGAGTGGATGTCAGGTCACCACTTTTGAAGGGCTAGCAGACCTTTTGGTGAGGGAACAAGCCCTTAGCACTTTGCCTGAGGACATGAAGATCTGATTAGCTGATAGACAATGTAATACTTCAGATGAGTTGGAGAATAAGGGAGACCTATACCTGGCAAGCAGGGCAGCCCTGCACAGGAAGTGGACCCCCCAGTACTGCTCATTAGTCTAAAGGAACCCATGGTGAGCATGCACAGACTGCCCCAACAGAATCTGCCAGGAGCAGGGGAAGCCACTAGTCCAGGTACATGTGCAGGAGCTAGGGTTAAGTGTTTTGAATGCAACCAGTGGGACCATGTGGCATACAGGTGTCCACAGAGGCAAGGTGGGGGAGCCAGTAAGTGGGAAATACAAAATGCCAATAGTAGGTTGTCTTGAGACAACAGGGCTAATAAACTACCATCCTGCAGATGTCCTGAGAGGGACGGATTTGGATGAGGCAGTACCATGTACTTATGCAGTTACACGCAGTGAGGCTAGGAGACAAGCATGTGGGTGTGGTAAGTTGGGAGAGACATAGACAGCTTGCATACTTGTAGCCCAGACTGATGAGGTGGTTACTTCAGGGAGGGAGCTACCTTGTAGCAGTGAGAATGAATGTGAGCCACAACTGCTTGTGTGTACTGATGTTCCCTTGGACAGAGTGATTGCAAAGGTAGAGGTGAGTAGTAGTATCCAGGCTGACAGTGAGGCACCACTGTCAGAGGATTCCAGACTGCCTGTGGAAGGGGAGCTGGGAAAGGTTACAAGGAGAGAGTTGAGACAGGCTCAGTTCTCAGACCCTACACTGCAAGGCTTGAGACAGGTAGCTAGGGAGGCACCTGATTCTCAAGGGAAGGGGGAATCTGTATACTGGGACAAAGGGTTATTGTACAGAGAGTGGACCCCTGAGGGAGGGCTAGAAGGTGAGAGAGTACAGCAGTTGGTAGTGCCTAGAGCCTACCATCTGGCGCTTCTAGTCATAGCCCATGATATTCTCTTTGCAGGTCATATGGGCATAAAACGTGCAAAGAGACGTACTATGCAAAACTTCTACTGGCCTGGAATTTCCAGAGATGTAACAGGGTACTGCAGGACCTGTGAGCAGTGCCAAAAGGTAGACAAGGCAGGAGATAAGGTGAGAGCTCCTTTGATGCCTTTGCCTGTGATTGAGGAGCCATTTCAGAGGGTAGCTATGGATATTGTGGGTCCTCTGAGTACCCCAAGTTCCACAGGGAAAAATATATCCTAGTGGTAGTGGATTATGCTACACAATACCCTGAGGCAGTGGCTTTGTCCTCCATTGAGACAGAGAAGGTGGCAAATGCTTTGTTAGAGATTTTCAACAGGGTGGGTTTCCCAAAGGAAATACTGTCTGACAGAGGTGCCAATTTCATGTCAGATCTGCTGACTTGTCTGTGGAAGTCCTGTTGGGTAAAGCACATGAAGACCACCCTCTACCATCCCCAGACTAATGGTCTTGTTGAGAGGTTAAACTCTACAATCAAGTCCATGCTACAGGAATTTGCAGATCAGTTTAAGAGGGAGTGGGACAAATATTTGCCCCATCTGTTTGCTTACAGAGAGGTTCCCCAGGAATCCACAGGTTTTTCACCCTTTGAGTTGCTGTATGGGCATAGGGTGAGGGGACCTCTAGATTTAATTTGAGATGAGTGGGAAAGTGAGTGTGAGTCTCACAAGGAGTCTGTTGTGGCATACATCTTAAACCTCATGACAAGGCTCAGGGAACTCATGGGCTTGGCCCAGGAGAACCTGGCAGAAGCCCAACAACAGAAAAAGGTGTGGTATGACAGGAATGCTCGAGCTAGAGAGTATGCTGTGGGGCAGCAGGTAATGGTTCTCATCCCTTTCAGACACAACAAGCTGCAAGCAGCTTGGGAGGATCCCTACAAGGTGTTAAGAAAGGTAAGTGATGTTAAATACATGGTGGAAGTGTTAGGCAGATGGCAGAGGCACAAATCGTACCATGTTAACATGATGAAACTTTACCATGAGAGGGCGGCCCTTGTCCTGAACATTTGCAGTGGATTGCAGGAGGTGTCTGAGGGAGATCTGGGGACTGATCTCCTTAATGAGGCTCAGGCTGACACCTCAGTGGAAGGGGTAGCAATATCCCAGCAGCTATCTCCTATCCAGGTTTGTGAAATCCGAGCCGTGTTGCAGGAGTTTGGGGACATGTTCACTGGGAAACCAGGGTGCACCCACCTGGTGCAGCACCCGGTGGATACAGGACCCCAAGGGCCTATTAGGCAGGCCCCTTGTAGGGTGCCTGAGAGAGTCTGACATACTCTGAGAGAGGAGGTACAGGAGATGTTGGACCTAGGGGTGATTCAAGAGTCCAACAGTCCCTGGACCTCCCCAGTGGTGCTGGTGCCAAAGACGGATGGCAGCACCAGTTTCTGTATGGACTACAGGAATTTAAATAGTCACACAGAGCCGGATGCTTACCCCATGCCTAGAACAAATGAGGCCCTAGAGCAGCTGGATGGGGCTAAGCATCTTACAACCACTGATCTTACCAAGAGTTACTGACAGGTGCCCTTGACTCCCAGTGCTAGAGAGATGTCAGCTTTTGTGACTCCTTTTAGCTTGTACGAGTTCACAAAGATGCCCTTTGGGATGAAGAATGCCCTAGTGACTTTCCAGATATTGGTAGATAATATCCTAGCAGGAGGGTTTGCCCTTGCTTACCTAGATGATACTGCCATCTACAGCCATTCCTGGCCAGAGTACCTTTAGCATGTCAGGGAGGTGCTGGGCAGACTACAGAGGGCAGAGTTGACCATTAAACCGAGCAAATGTCAGGTGGGTATGGCAAAGGTCTCCTACCTAGGACATAGAGTGGGAAATTGTAAGATAAGGCCAGAACCTGCCAAAGTGGAAGCCATTCAGGCATGGCCTGCACCTGTTACCAAAAAGCAAGTGAGGGCATTCTTAGGGACAGCAGGGTACTACAGAAAGTTCATCCCAAGTTATAGTACCATAGCTGATCCCCTCACAGACATGACAAGGAAGAACAGGCCAGATAAGGTAGTGTGGACCCCAGCATATGAGCAGGCATTCCAGAAGCTTAAAGAAGCTTTGAGAGGACCCCCTGTGCTAGCCAGTCCAGATTACAGCAATTAATTTGCTGCGCAAGTGGATGCTTTGAACCATGGGGTGGGGGCTGTACTTAGCTAGATTTCTTCAGAGGGAGAAGAGGACCCAGTGGTTTATCTTAATCATAGGCTCCAACCCAGGGAGGAATGCTATGCAGCTGTAGAAAAGGAATGTCTAGCCATAGTGTGGGCACTGCAGAAACTTCAGCCTTATCTGTAGGGAAGAAAATTCACTGTAATGGCAGATCGCAACTCTCTAACACAGTTAAACAGAGCCAGTCAGCAAAATGCCAAGTTGCTAAGATGGAGCCTGGGGTTGCAAGCATAGGATATGTCAGTGCAGCACCACAGTGGGAGTAGCAATGCCAATGCAGATGTGCTCTCAAGACAGGGAATGGGGTAGGTATACCCAGATAGACCTAATCCTCTAAAGCTGTGTTTATCAAGAGTCACTTGTAAAACTAGCTTGAGTTCTCCATGGGGAGAGATGTGAAGACTGGTAGAGAATGGTGAAGGCTGCCAGCCTAGCCAGATAGAATTGTATAGATAATTCTATCATTTGTAAATATAAATGTAAAATGCAGGCTTGTTTCTTAAATGAAAGAAAACGCTGTAAATTTTGAACTTCAAGATTGTAGCAAAATTGTCATCTGCTGTAAGGTAAACTAAGCCAAGCATTTCAAATGTTCTTTAAAATTAAGTTTTGTATGTCCTTTGAAGTTAGAATTGGAGTCGATGAGTCTGGAGTAAGCATCCTGCCTATTGTTTTAAGGCTAAAGTTAATGATCAGAATTTACATGTGGAATGTCCTTTATTGCTCTAAGTGTAAAAGAATGTAAATGCAGTTTCTGTGTGGCCTGCGAACTCCAGACTGTGTCAAAATTATGTAATGTGTATACTGGGAAAACCTAAGTGTCAAAATGATGTAATCTACGAGGGCCCAGCAGAAATGTTTGTGTGATTTTAAAAACTATTGCTCAGAGAGAGACTGTAAGCATTCTTGTCTTGATATCCATCTCATCAGCACTCTGCCTGTGTCGTAAGTTATTTCAGAAGTATGTTTTGTTCAAGTAATAGCTAGGACTATAAAGATTAGACTAAGTGTTTTTCTGTTATGTCAGAACTGTATTACAGAATTATTTTAAGTTTCTGTGTGATCTCTGAACTCTTGAATAGCACTGTGGTGTAGTAGTATTGTCTTGTGGTTTTAATTATTTATTATTAAATATTTGAAACCCTTTTAACTGTGGCTGGTTTATGTAGAGATAAGTTGAGCTCTAGAGTACATTGCATATTTATAGAGTTTATTGTACAAAGCCACTCTAATAAGCCTTAAGACTGATTAGTCACACTTACCATTGGATAATAATATTGCACAGTAATAACTGGACACCATTTTAAGGGCCTTGGGTAGCTGATAATTATTAGCTGGTGGTGGCAGTAATTACTACCATATAGTCTGGGTAAAGGGATACAGCTGGAGAATCTGTGTCAGCCTTTCCCAGGAGTGTCTGTGAAGTTGTATAAATACTTATCTCAGTGTGTGTGTGTGTGTGTGTGTGTGTGTGTGTGTGTGTGTGTGTGTGTGTGTGTGTGTGTGTGTGTGTGTCAGCTACTTGGGCAGGGACATGAAGCATTGGTTGGACAGAGAGGGTACTGGAGTTTAGCTAGACTGAGATCTGGACCCTAGCACTGTGCCAGTGGGGAGTCTTATCGGGGACCTGGGAAGCAAAGGGGCAACCAGCCCCAAATGGACTGTGATCCCTGTGTGCACTTAAGGGAAACTGTACTTTACTGTGTGTATTTGTTATCCTTTCCTCGTATATGAGTTGCCCTTTCTGGTGTTAGTGGTGAGGACTGTGGCTCCTTGATTTCTGGGCCAGGCTGCGGGTGTCAACCATGTCACTCATGAAGTGCCATCATTATAACACACAAGATGTGCAGATGCAGTAACATACACAGATGAAACAACAGTTTCTAGTAATTGTCACTGACATAACTACTGCAGTGTGGTAAGGCCGCATACCTTTATGAACTCCATCACAGATTCCAAACACAGTGCTAGTGCATATTAAAAGCATGTTCTGATTTAGTGAAAATCCTGCTCTGTACTTTAAGCACTATATGTTGTTGTGGTGGTGTAAAAGGGGAGAAAATAATAGTGACAATGCACTTTCTTTAAAAAGGCTTCATGAGGGTTTGAACAGAGGGACCATAATATGAAATGCATTACATTTAAGTACATTCTAACACTAATACACGTACCCATGTCTTTAATGAATGCCACTTGTGTCCTACGGTCTCATACCTTCTAATGAGATATTTATCTGTGACCCAAAATATCATAAATGCATGCTATTAATGTGCATCATAGAATAAAGCTTGATAGACTGTGTATCATTATAAAGTAAAGATTGAAGAAATTACCAATGTTCTTTGAAAATGAGTAAATGTTAAACAGAACCAAGTTTATCATGGAATACAGTATTATTCTTCTAAATAAAGAGCCATATTACATTCAATTATCCTAACCGTTAGCTATCCAGCATCTATTATTTATCCAGTTATATACCAAATGAATAATAAAATAAACTAGACTAAGATTTTCCAGTTCATTAAGATGTTGCTGTCTTAGCAGGAACTAGCACTAGGCAACCCAAGCAGTTGCCTGGGGCTCTGTGGCTGGGGTGAAGGGTGCTGGCTGGGGGGCTGCCATAAAATTTAACTTTTAGTTAAAGCAATTAAATTTCTTCATTAAGAATGCACTCTGCATCTGTATGATTTCTTTAGTATGATATATTCACAGGTTTTGATTTCTGAGAACTAATTGGATTGCTACCATTGTGCTAGACTAGGAGACCAATGTCCTTCCTTTAGTAGGTGTGTGTGTGTGTGTGTGTGTGTGTGTGTGAAATGCCCTATGTAGCAGGTTAGTTAATTAATCAGGCTCCAACCCTTACCTTGTTTACAAGAGGCAACAGCCTTAATCCTCTACAACAACTAACAGACTGCTCACTTAGTCATCGGGGTGCATTTTCAAGGAATGTGAGTTTCAGTGTATTTCAATGAATGAAAGAAACAAGGGAAGAGAAGTTTACTGCAGCTCATACTAAGTCTGTTTTCACTGTGCAACGGTTTTGTTTAGCAAATGGCTATCAGTATTTGTGCTACAGAATTTGAAAGCGATTTTAGTAGCACAAAAGATGGCATGATTTCCCTTGGTGTAGAGCACTGTGGGTTCTACTCTCACACAATGTTAAAGGATTGCTGATGCTGCTGTATATTTTAAAGGGGGGTAGTGTTGCACTCCTGAGTGTCTTCCTTTAGATAAGATGTTAAAATGAGATCCCATCTGTCTGGATCAATGGTAGATGCTGTGAGATATTTTACTTCCACCTGAGCTATCAAAAAGGGTAGGAAGAAGTTCCCCAATGACCTGGCCACATTTTCTCTAACAGTATAAATACCACGAAGGGTCTCCCCCTTGAAAAGACTCTACTAGCCTAGTGGGACTATCCCAGCCAACAAATGATATTTAAATTATAAGTTCTAAATGAAATCTATATCTCTGCTTCATCTCAAAAGTAAAGAAAAATAGTATGCAAGCTGATGGTTTTGAGCAGTGTTTATGGTGAGGGCATGAGACAAGTAAGGGGGTGTCTGGTCCATTCCCCTGCCTAGGTCTCCATTTAACCAACAACCAGCTCCAGCTATTATGTCATATGGAATCACATGTCTATGCAAAAGCTAACTATAGAATGTCTAATGAAAGTTCTCAATGCAGACAGACTCAGAAAAATTCAGCCAAGTCTGACAAATGCATCATAATAGTAAGGGAACCCCACTATTGCATTCCAAGGTTAAGAATAACACAATTTCGATTTTTCTACTTTGATCAACATTTATTTACAATTTATACTAGACTTTTAAATATAGTTATGACTCCAAACTCAACACGATGAGATGACACTCGGGCACTGGGAACTCATCTATGACTTCTACTACAGAAACAGTCAGTAGTCTGGGGATCCTAGATGGTCACTGAATGGTGACAAAGTAGACAACATTTTCTTCTGTATTCGTGATAGAAAACAAAAAAGAGAAAGGAAATAGAATGAAATTTACCTAACATCATGTACTTAATACTAGCAGACTGTTTGAGGGGCTATTGGAGAACAGTACTGATATACTGGAAATCATTAATGTCACAGTCTGGGAAGGTACACAAAATTCAAAACTTACAATCAGTTATTTATGTAGATCAGTTTGTACTGTAGTTGGCAGCTAACATGAGAGGATAGTCGAGAATGATGCAAGAAAGGAAAAATTGTCCGTATAGACTTTCTGTCCAAAGGGTGGTTTTATTTTACATATTATATGCCAGTTAATAAAATGTCCATTACTGTTGCAAACAAGGAAAACTCACTTGGTAACTTGGCATCATCTGTCTTGTTATGTGTGTGTGTGGGGGGAGGGGGGATTAAAAGTGAAAATGTCCAGTAGAACTTGACTGCCATTACAGTGAATGTTTACTGGTGAAGAACCTTTTCTTGATTCCACTTTATTTCCTCAACCCAACCCAATCACACATCACAAAAGCTCAGCAAAAGTACTCATACTGCATGAGATTTTGGCTACTCATCATCTCAGGAAAACAAGTGCCTGAGTTTGTGAACAATATGAACTAATGCAAGATCAGAGTAACACTGATATTGCAGGAGGCCTCCAGTTACATCATTCATATGTGTTGCAAGGCCCTAACACCCCTTTGCATTATTTTCTTATTACTAGATTGCTGCATGATGGAGAGAAAGAGAGCTCACTGACACACGGTGTAAGACTGGACCAAATATTAATTACAGGGATACAAGCAATAGGATATTGCTCACATGTCTTAAGGTGTGGTAACAAAAGCAATTAAAAACACTAGATCTTATGCCCAAACAACTGTGGTATTAGAAATGGTGATCTGAGGATATAGTTTTACTCTTGAAAACTTCCATCACATTCTGCTTTGTATATATTGTAAATAATCCCTTACAAATGTTAGTTTTGCCATGACCTAGGTGCAAATATGTCTCCTGATATCCACTCTTCAAATTTCTTTAACACATCTAAGTATTTGATAACTGTTTCGACAATAAAGCTTCTTTTATGTCTGCCTGATTTTGTTATATAGCTCATTTAGATTTTACCCATGCCTGTTCTATTACGTAACATACTTTGAATATTTTATGCCTGTCTGATTTTATGTAGCTCATTTAGATTTTACCTATGCCTGTTCTATTAAGTAACATACTTTCGATATTTTATGCCTGCCTGATTTTGTTATGTAGCTTATATTTTCCCCATGCCTGTTCTATTAAGTAACATACTTTGGATATTTTATGCCTGCCTGATTTTGTTATACAACTTCTTCTGCTCGTCATTTGCTAATATTACTTATTTCAAATCGTACTTGGTCAAAGGTTGACTGAATCTATGTTGATCTGTTTATTCAATTCTTTCCTCATAGCCCAGGTCATGACTGAAAAGGGTCTGTTGGCCAGCCCATCTACCCAGTCATCAGATGCAAAGAATAAATAATTATTTTCTCAACAGTTGCATATAAGCCTTTTTCCTTATGCTACATTCAATTTCACTTTTCGTGAGCCCTCGGTACATATCAATAAAATATTCCACTTAAAAAAATGAATGCCTGAATAATAGGTCAGGCCTGGTCCCTCAGTGAGTTTGTCTTAGGATGTTTATACTGGAATAGATAACAGGATTAGCATCTTTATTGATGACACAATAATGGGCATAGAGGTGGAAGATGAGTATGAATCCAGCAAAGGATTTGGAAAGGCGGAACAAGTGGTAAAACAAATGCAGAGCGATGGACTTGGGTCAAACGACTTTGAGGTAAAATATCAATTGAAAGAAGTGGAAATGATGGCAGAAAAGAAGAAAAAGTACCTTAAATGTGTTGCTTCACGCCTGGACTGGACCACCAGAAGCAGAGATAGATAGGGCAGTAGCAACAACAAACAGAATGTTGGGGTATATCTTTAATGGTGTAGATTGCAGGGGAGATGGCAAGTGATGGAGGTATGGTGGGGAAGAAAGAGGTACCTGATAGCATATGTTTTCACAGTGCAATGAGTTGGCGGACTTTAAAAATTCCCTATAGAGTACTCTGCCAGGAATAATGGTCAAGGAATTGAGTGTACCTAAAGAAATTATTTTTTTTACCTGGGATACAGGATGTGAATTGCCTAAATATATTAAAGCCTTGTTAAGTTTAATTTTGGTGTCTGCCAGAAAGGCAATTACTAAGAAACAGAAATCAAAGTCTAAACCAACCACACTTGAAGTAGTGAATATTGTAACAAGAGATACAAGAACAAGAAGTGGGATGTATTGAAAAGGGCAGGAGTAAATTACAATGAAAAAAATAAAAACTGTGGGGAGGAGAATGAGACATAAAAAAGCAGGAACTGAACAATTTATGTAATGCTAGATTGGTTATATTGTTTAGAAGAATATATGTGATTTATAATATCTGAGCTTTTCCACTCATGGGATTTTACTCTCTTTTGCAACGGTTTCTTCCTTTTGTTGTAGAGTTTGTTTATAGCAGGGGACCACCAGATTGGCTTCCTTTTTTTGGAGGATGGCATCTTGGTTCTGTTACGGATAGCACTATCCATGCACTCATGTAAGTGCTTATAGAGTACATTTGTGTACTCTATAACTGTACTGCCCATCTACATGGATGTCACGAAGTTGTCCACTTCTGTCTTAAAAAGCATGAAGTTGGCTTTGGAAAATTTTTTTACAGTGGTTTCCTTAATGGGGGTGTGGGGGTGTGGATATCTATGGCGATTAGCTTATGGTCAGATCTGACCAACAAGGAGTTGACTACAGGTGTGGAACACCGGTCACTTATGTTGGTAATGACTAGGTCTAGGATATTATTCCTCCTGGTGGGGGATACTTCTTTGCCAAAGGGGATAATGAGCCATTTTTTTGCATTTAGTTTTAGTCTGTGAGTTTGGTGCCAATCATTTATCTGAGTCAACCCCTTCTGTAATATGTTTACATTGTTGGGGGACTGAATGATTGGGCCCAGTTTGCATTCGTCTGCAAACCTGGTAAGCCAAAGGCCATCTACTTTTGCCCAGACTTCAGAGAAGTAGATTCCAAACAGTAGAGGGCTCAGCACAGATCCTTGTTGTACCCCACTAGTAAATGGTCTACTGGTGTAAGTGGAGTCTCCAGCTTTGACAGTGTTCGTTCTGTTGGTGAGCCAGTAGGCTGCACATCTAGAGACATACGGGTTAATTCCAGGCGCTGAGAGTTTCTCAATGATCCCTGAGTGGGAGATTGTGTCAAAAGCCTTGACTAAATCAAGATAGGTTGTATGTACAGCTCTGTCCTCATCCAAGGCTCTGTTGATATTCTCAGTCCACCAGGTTTAATAAGCAAGGTCTACTCTTATGAAAGCAGACTGGGTCAGAACAAGAGTTTGAATGTCAACTATGTCCTTGTTGATAAGGTCCATGATGAGTCTTTCCATAGCCTTGCAGATAAGGCTGGTTAGACTTATGGGTTGATAGTTTCCTGGGTTGGTTGATGCAGCCCCTTTGTGCAAGGGGATTACTGTTGCTGTTTTCCATACTGAGGGAACAAAGCCAGTGCTCACACTATGGTTAAAGAGAGTGCCAAGTGGTTCTTCTAGTTCTTGTTTTAGATTGTTTAGTAAGCAACTTGGGATGTTTTCTGGTCCCATACAGGTCATGTTTTTGGCTTTGGAGAGTGCTTGTATGACTTGTTCTTTGGAGATACTCGGTAGTGGATTGGTGTCAGAAATGCTGTGGGGTATGGTTGCTGGGGATAGGGGGTGAAGTTATTGCCAAATCTGTCAGCTTGCAGGTTCGAAATTTCTTCAGATTCAATGTGAGTGGTACCATCCACTATAAGTTGGGCATTCTCTTTTAGATTTTGGACATAGCTAACGAATGCCTTCTGCTTGTCTTTAGCTAGGGATGCTAATTTAGTCTCATAGCTAGCCTTAAAGGACTTTATAAAATGTCTGATTTGCTTGTTCAAGATGTGGATGATATTCTTCTTCTGCTGAGTAAGTTCCCACTTGTTCTTAGATATCAGTTTCTTTCTTTTGTAATATAACTTATTTATACTTACAGTCCACCAGGGTGGCTTGTTTTTTTGGGAGGACCTGGTTTTAGTCCTGTTAGGTACAGCTGAGTCAATACATTTCTTTAAGTGGCTATAGGGGGCATTTGTGTACTCTTCTGCTTAGGAGTCATTGTTGGCTATGTTAGCAGGGGCTCTGAGACTTTTTATACCATCGCTTAGTACACTACAGTTTGCTTTGGAGACATTTTTCAGTTTTTGTGCTTCTTTGTGGGCTATCAGGTCTCATCTTTACTTCAAACAAGACTGATTTATGGTCTGATCCTACCAAGGAGGGCAATACACAGGAGGTAGTGCGGTGACACCCATTGTTGGTGAACACTAGGTCTGGGACATTTGTTTAAGAAGAAAAAATAGCAAGGTGAGAGACTCTAAAAAGAATTCAGAAACAACCCAAAACTAAGGACAGTCCACCAATTCAGAATGACTATCTCAGGAACCTCCCCCCCCCTTCCCACCCTGACAACAAATAAATGGATTCTCAAGATCATTTATCATGATTACAGACAGCAGTGGGAAGAAATTCTTACTTTCCAGAGGGTTATTTCTCAACCATTAGACCAGTCTCCTCTATTCCCTCTCTGTCCTTCAGCTCAAGCTGTCTTATGGAGTGATACAACCAGTTCCTCCTTCCCAAGGCTATAGCTAGGGTTGATTGGATAGTAATTAACTAAAGGGACATGTGATGTATTATTTCTATTTATTTGAATTGTGTATTTGAATCCTATACAGTCTGAAGAAGCGTTCTGAGCAACGCGAAAGCGATTACTGTTTTGGTGTTTTGGTTTTATTTTACATATTAAAGTGCGCCGTTTGTCAGCCAGTGGTGTGCCTTGGAGTTATTTCTATTTCTATTGATAGATTTTTTAATACAAAGGCACTTTACCCTGAGGACTATGTTTATAGACTTTTTTAACCACTCAAGTTACACATACTGACAGCAGCATTTTATTCAACTAACTGAGAGCTTTCATATGAGGCTAAGGAGTTCTGTCTGTATTACCTGTTTTTTGACATATTTATAAAAAATGTGAAAATTATATCTATATAAATTAATATAATAAAAAAACAACAGTTAATATCTATTTACCTGCACTAGACAGAGGTCAAAATATTAATGCAGTTGAGTTTGCCATTGTGGAAGCTTTAAGATGAAATATTTTAAAACCTTGTACATAGCATAGTTTTGGAATTTTTGAAGCAAATATGAAAAAGCAATATTTGACACCTAGAGGTGTCAGTAGGAGTTAACTGCAGATATACACGGAGGTGCATCTCAGATGTAATGATTTAAGTTTCCTGGTAATATTTGATTTAAAAGATGCTTATCATTACATCTCTGTTCATCCAGACTTCAGGTGTTTCTTACAGTTCTGTGTGTCTGGATCACATTATCAGTTCTCTGCCTTACCCTTTGAACTATCTACTGCACCAAGAGTGTTCACAAAGGGTTTATATCCATTTATAGTACATTGCCAGCTGCATGATATTCACATTATTCCAGATTGAGATGACTTTATTATCTTTGCATAGTCTTTTTCGAAGTGCCAGCAATCACACACTTGGGTGAGAAATCTGTTAGACAAGCCGGAATTCCAAGACAACATTGAAAAGACTGTTTTGACTCCTTTACACAGTATTCTATTCCTCAGATGTCAGCTAGATACCTCAGTTTGAACAGCTTTTCTTCAAAGGATAAAAGAAATCAATATCTAGATCTATTTTAAGGTTTTCCACTCGGACTATGGTCACTGCAAGGAAATACCTCTGATTGTTGGGTCTCATCACATCTATGATTCTCATATTACCTCTGGCAAGATGCCCAATGAGAAAGATATAGTGGGATCTGAAGTGTCTTTGGCCCAGCGCCAACATCCTTTTTCTTTGAAAATCCCAGTGTTTGGGTTTTCAGAAATTACTTGGTGGAGACAGCAAATATCCCTAAACTCAGGTCTCCCCTCCTCCTTCACTCTTTCAAAGCAGTCAGTCACAACAGAGACCTTGGACTTTGCTTGAAGAGTAGCTTCTTCAGGGATAAAAGTGCAAGTTGTATGGACAGATGCTAGCATATGAATATAAAAGAGATACTTGCCATGATCAAGGCACTCAACTCTCTGAATCATCTTTAGTCCCCTGGACCTCTTTAGGTGGTTACAGACAATACCACAGTCATGTGGTACATCAACTACCCAGAGAGAACCAGGACATACCCCCTTTGCAGACAAGCCAAGTTAGCTTGGGATATAGCTTCACAGCATAACCTCACTTTGCTGGCATCCTATATTCAGTCACAGCATGAGAAGTTGAGTAGGACAAGAGCAGACACTCATGAATAGAAACCAGATCATGGTGTCTTCAAAGATTTGATCCATCTGTGGGTAGTTCCTGAAGTAGACCTATTTACCTCCTGTCTGAACAATCAGCTGTCAATATTCTGTTCCAGGACTCTATGCAAGAAAACTTGATATTCAGATGGATTTTCCTTTCCTTGAACAGGAATGCTCCTGTATGCTTTTCTAACCTTTCTACTGATATCTAAGGTACTTTGAAGAATAAGAAGAAATCCCCAAGATTATTGTGATGACTCCTTTCTGGTCCAGGCAACAGTGGTTCTCCCTTCTTTTGGAAATGGCCAGGGGCAATTATCATGAGCTTCCTCAATGAAACAGGATCAGAGATGTTTGACACACCACAACTCCAATCAACTTCAACCAACTGTCTAGATGATCAGGTCTTAATTCCTTTTAGGATATGTTTACTGAGGACATGCAGTAGGTACTAACAGAGGCAAAAAAAAAAAAAAACAAAACCCTGCTACTAGAAAGTCATATCTTAGCAAACAGAAGATGGTGCAAACAGCATAACAAACACCCATTTGAGGCTACATATCTCTTCCTTGGTTTTACTATTGGTGTGAGTTATTATCCCATGGCCTTTATGGCTCTACAATCAAGGCTCAGTTATCAACCATTCCAGCATTTCTGTCATGGATCCTCCTCTTTCAATGCATTCTCATGTCAAAATGTTTTTGAAAGGGGTTTAGCATAAGAGACCTCCAAAAAGCCAGTGTTCCATACATAGGAACTTAATGTTTGTCCTAGAGAAGCTAACACATGCTCCATTTGAACCAGTTAATCTGTCTGATGTGAGGTTCTTAACATAATAATGCTCAGACCTCTGCAAGCTATTATGGTGAGTCAACCCTATCTCATTTTCCATAAGGACAAGGTTTCTTTGAGAACTAATCCTTCTTTTTTGCCAAAAGTGGTATCTGAGTTTACTTTATGCTAAGTTAGATATCTCTCCATTTTCTTTCCTAAACCTAAAATTGATGGGAAAGGATGCGCCTTACCTTGGATGTTGGCAGATCTTCAGGTCAGTTGTTCATTTCTTGTGAAGATAAAAAGCAGGTATAATCTTTGTCAAAACAGGTTACTTCCAAAAGGATATCTCCTTTTGTTTTACTTACCACCATAAAACTATTTCAGGTAGGGTCAAGTCCCACTCTTCTACCAGAGCCTTGATTTCATCTATAGCTTTTTAGGAAGGGTTGGATTCCAGAAGTATTCCATAAGCAGAAATTTAGTCCACTAAACATATGCTTAGAAGGCATTACAAGTTTGATTCCCTCTCTAGGCCTAGATCAGGATTTAGCAGGACCATTCTCCAGTGGTTCCTGGACTCTTACCTTTCCAGAATGTGCAGTAATCTAAGGCTACTGCAGCACTAATCAATATAATGAATGCAGTACAGTTGTTACCATAACAGTAGCTATCTGAATGATCACTGCTGCAGCAGCTGCCCCTTCTTCCATTCCCCTTGTTTTTTGGTGTGTTGTTCATGTTAGAGTGTGAATACTTATTTTATTGTACCTAGCATCGTCCTTTCAGGGCTCACCCCAGCCCAGACCCCTCCCCCCTTGGCAGGAAAACTCTGAAAAGCTTGGCACTCAAGCCTGAAATATGTCCTGAGAATTTGGAAGCTGGCCAGATACTACACACTTGGTAGGATATAACCCAGCTAAGGATGATGCAGCAGTGATCATTCAAATATCTGTTGTTATGGTAAGCTTACTTACACTGCTCTGCTTTCTTACTTGCCTGGCTAACAGACTCAGCCTCAGCAGAAAGTGCATACATGAAATTATGCATGCACAAAACAAGTGACATTAATGCGTGCTAAGAGCAGGGATTTGCAGATAGCCATAAGGAGAACAGCCTGTCTACATTATGTCCACCTGTTATGAAGATTAATGAAGGATACCAAGAAAGAGCATATAGTAGGTGGGAAGCAAAAACATATGACACTTAAAAAGCATATTATTAGAAAAATTGTGCATGTTACTACAAGTGAAAATACTCAGTATTACAGTTTATTTCAGGGTTTATACTTGGAAGAAGTACAGAAGTTACCCTATCATAAACATAATCAATAGATTGTAAAAGAGAAAGTAAAACAGTGATCACATCCTCACAGCTACAGCAGACAGATAGACATACACACACTACAGCTGAAAGAATTTTGCAGAATGTGCAAATTTTTGCCACATATATTTGGTCTCTTCCCCATAAACTTAGTGGTTTTCTGATAATTCATTGAGGACTGATATCACTAAATATTGACAGAATTTTGAGTTACATACTTCAGAGTATGCATGCTAATGAAAAACACATTATTCCAACAACTTTCTGAGTTTATAATAGCAATATTACAAATCTGTCCTTTTTTGTGACTTGGTCCCATTTATTTTTGGCTTTGTCCTTTTTTATTTTTGCATTAAGAGAGTGAGAGGTGTAACTATAAGAAGAACATGAAATAAAACAATAATCATTAATTGATTACTATGAAAAATAATGTCTGAATAAAGTAATACAGTCTATGTAAATACACAAGCTACAAAGGCTAAGTACAATGTGATCTGCAGTAAATGGTAATTAAATCTTCTTTTGTATGCTGAAAGAAATAAACAGCTAGAACTAGTGCATGTTTTAAAAAGTAGGACTGCACACAGCACTGCAGTGCAGGGCTGTGATTATCACCTTATGGAAAATATTCTTCTGAAAGCTATCATAAAGATGGAATGTCTAAACCAAAAGGTTGTTAGTCTCCTTCCCAAAACAGCCATTTAGACTGTATCAAACCTTAGTGGGAATCTGTCATTATTCATATTTGCTTTTAGTCCATTCATAAACTGGTGATGCATTGTCCATTCCAGGCTTACCCTTTTTATCACAGTGGATATGTCACATGGCAGCTGTTCAGCCAATCATGCTTCTTCTTTTGCTCAGGGGACAGACATGGTATTTGGAACTGCAAGTTGTCTACCTCCACACATGGATTAAAGGAAGGTATTGGCACAGCTTAATTTATAGGCAGGTACCAATCAGTACCAGTTTTGCATGTTGCAATTCAGTCTGTTCTCAGACCCCATCATTTTCAAAAATGTGCATGACATTTTTGACATCACTTCTATTCTCTCTCTCTCTTTCTGTCTATTCAGGCTTTCCTCTGTCTGGTGGCTTGTGGTCTATGAGGTATGGATTATTTTCGCTCTCTCTCTCTGCCTTTTTATCTAACTTGACATCTTGATGAATGAAACCAAATCACAGCTTTCCCCTGCTTTGCTTTTTCTTTCCTAAGCTGCCATCTAGATAGTAATTCTAAATGCAGTTTTTAGTTGCTATATCATCTAGGTAGTAAACATGTAACTTTTTCACTTCTCAATTGGCAACAGGTCTCTAACTTTGCTACACATATACCTCTCAGCCTCAGAGCAAAAAATATGGACAAAGCATAAAATGACGGGGGGACAAATAGGGAAATACTTTAAATATTGCTTTTACAAACTTAGAAAATTGATAGAATAATAGGTTTTGCATTAGCATGAATTTTCTGAAGGATGTGGAGTCTTAAACTCAAATGTTTGTCATTATTTAATAACTTCAATGCTCAGCTATTCGCCAGAAAAGTACAGATTTTAGGAGGAACACACCAAAAATAGGAAACAAAAATCTGGACATTCTGCAAAAATCTGTACAGTTGAGAGTAAATTTTCCAGGGGACACTAAAACACTGAATCTTAACATATTCAGATTAAGAGGCTCATATCAGATTGTTCATTTCTCCTCAAGCAGCAGTCTTTTTGTGAACTGTTAACAAAGACATGTGTCTGTAGCATTTCTCCCGGGGCTTCTGCTGAAAATTAGCTTCTTTACAAGTTGGACTTTCCTGGTTAACAAATGTTAAATAAATAAATAAATAAATAAATAAATAACTGATATGAAGTATCATGTCATGGACCATGACTTTGAGCTGAAAGGGTTAGCAATCGAGGTGAGCACCATAGATTCCTCAATGACATGGGATGCCCATTTCTCACAACACATGACTTAGAGTCTGTGACTGGCATCAAAAAGCCTCCATCGCAACAACGTATGGGGAATGACAGAGATGGTGGTGTGACTTCAAACCTTCAACCTGTTCTTTCAGTTCATACAGTTTGACAATATGTTATCTAAACAAATAGGTAGGTGTGTTTGTGTGCAAATGATCACTAGTAGGCAGAATCGATCTGAAGGCAGTTTATATTTTGTGCAAGCTCATCTACTTGGGAGATAGATAAAGCCCAAACCATTCATCTGTACATAAATGGTGCTAGAGCCAAAAGGTGTGCCACATCCACTTCCACCACACACACAAGTCCATTCCTTAGAACATTCTTGTATGATTCTAAAATGTATATCTAAAGAAATGAGATGATGAGGGCTGAGCCAAATACCTTATTTTCCTTTGGGCCTCAGACCCTCAGTGGATTTGTCATGTCACCTTCCATTTTGCTTCAAGTAATGAACTCTCTTTTACCCTACTGTGGACGGCATTACATGTCATCTCAAATGTTCTCCCCCAAACAACTAATTACTTTAAGTGTGGCAATAGCCAGACTTCCTGGCCTTTCATAAAATCTGTTGTAGGTGATGAGGGTTGCCCCATGGCCTTCTACAGAAAAAAATAAACAGTGAGAGTTGTAAGAATTTATTTTCCTTTCTGGGTGGTTTTCTCATGACTGCAATTGCAATAACAAGTCCTGAATTCCACTGTTTCATATTAAAAAAAAACAGTCTTTACTGGGCACAGCCAGCTTTGCCATACATGTGACACTACTTCACCATACAAATATGTATTTATAATAAAAATTAAACCACTAACAGTTCCCTAAGGTGCAGATATTTATCAGGGCTCCTAAAATCAACCTCAAAACAAAAGAAAGAGATGTTTGCAGAGTTGCAGTACTAGATATAGCAGAAATTGCCTTACAAAATGTACTGATATAATATAATGTAATGTATGGGTCTTCTACCAGTCAATATCCAAACCCATAACATACATCAATAGACTCACATAAAAGAAAAAAAAATAAATCAATGTTTTAACAGAAATATTATAGAATAATTGAAAAGTGCTAATTTTATGGATAGGGTCCAGTTACAGTTTAATCAGTGGTGATGTACTTAACCAATTCAGACTATCTGCTAGTAAGAAATTGACACAGTCCAGGGATAAACTCAAAATTACTCATAGAAGAACACTGCATACATTATGGTAACATCACACTGGGAGAGGTTAACATTTTTGGTCTTAGCCTCATGTCAGAAAAGACATTATTACACAGTAAGCTTACACACTAATATACATTCAACAACACAATACATACTTCTATTCATTAAGTTTTCATTTGTTAATTTAGTAAGTGAGCTGCTCTATGAACACTGCAGCTATGGTTCATACTAAAAGAGTAAGAATAAATGGACAATTTAGGAGAGTCAGTCAAAATTAATGTTTTTTATGGTGTTGCCAGAGTACACAGAGAAAGCCTAAGCAGACACTAGAAAAATAAACATAATCCATATAGCCATGACCGCAAGATAATTTTTATCCCCAGATCTTGAAGTTCAGTTCTTATCACTGATCCACGGTGCCAACTTCAGAATCCTGCACAATGGTCAGTCATGTATATCTATAGCGATATAGATATCTATATGTATATCCATATCTATATCGATATATGTTTACTATCATTTTAGTGATTGATACAATTTCGAATCACAAAATAACACAAGCACAAGGTCACAATGCTGATTCCCATATATGCGAACATCCAGCCTTGCGCCCCTTCTGGACCCATGTTATACTTGTTCCTGTGAAATGCAGGTAAGGAGCAGTAGCACAGCTGGGGTGGGGCAAAAAATGTGCAAAGGATTAGAGAGCTCAATGTGATCAGCCATCAATCAACCCTACCGGCCTTAGTGCAATACTGGTTTTCAAATGCCAGTATGGCATTTGAGGTCAGACTGAGTGCTGTAGCGCTCTGTGTGTGGTCCAACTGTAGCGCACCATGCAGGGCATAAACTGTGGCAACTGTGTGCTACATTTGTGACAAACAGTTTGCTATAGTGTAAAAGAGAAACATTTTGGTTTTTAACAAACATCAGAGCACCATAGCAGTCCATGCAGGGTACAAACTGTAGCAACTATTTGCAACATTTGTAGCAAGCAGTTTGCTATAGCTTAAATGTAAAAAAAAATGTTTTTTTTTAGTTTTTTTCTACCTAAAGACTGAGGTCCATAGTGCTCCATGTAAACTGGGTATAAACTATAGTAACTGTCAGCTACATTTGTAGCAAACAGTTTGCTACAGTTTAGCAAAAAAATGTATTTATTTTATTATTACTATTTTTATATAATGCAAGGAAGGCAGGGGGGCAAATCCTTTATCTGGTCACCTGGTTGGTGAGCTAGTAAAAGGAATGGACTTTTTTTGCTTTTCACGTGAACAGTTGAGTGAGTGATGTTGTGGGGTGTTGGTTTGTGGGAATGGCAAAGGGAACTAGTTGAGCTAGCTATGCTTCTGGTCAGGAGATTCAATGTTCAACATCATTTGTGTACGTGGACATTGGCATTCTCATCTTGTGAACTTTTAATCACTTTATTTTGTGATTCAAGTTTGTAACCATCACTGAATTCATAGTAAGCCTACACATGGAAGTCCTGCACTTAGTCTAAATTGTGCTAGATCATTACCTGTTTATAGGTTCATAGGTTCATACTAGGCTATCTACTCTAGGGCATTTATAAGCCTAGCCAGAATGTGTTTGGCTTTCGCCACCCATTTTAAATTAATTTTGCTATGCCCTTTTTCGAAGTTAGTATACTGTGCCTCTGTCTAACAGTGACACAGAAGTGATTCCTGGGGTAAACCTATGATCTCCCATCCACTCATCAAGATTCCTCTTGAAGAGAGTCAATGAGGGACTCTGCCTAACCTGGGCTGGGATTTTATTCCAAAGTGAAGGGAGCCTCTGGGTTATGAATCTGTCCCTCCAGCATGTCCTATTTATTTCAGTGCTGAGGTTCAAGTCTCTCGAGCGCGTAGCTCGATGGGATTTGGATTTTCTGAGGTGCATCATTTCCATTAATTTCGGGTTGGACATGGCTTTATACGTCAGGCACAGATTGCCTCTGAGCAGGTGGTATGCCACTGAGTAGAGTTGGAGTTTCTTTAACCGGGCAGCATATGGCATCTGTTTGAGCCCTTTGATCCTCTTGGTGAGGTACTTTTGGGGTCTTTCCAGTTGCTGCAGGTGTCTGGTAAGGTAAATCCCAAAAGGGGCATTGTACTCAATTATGGGCCTGATGAGGGATGAGTAAAGAGGCACGATGACTTCCCCTGATCTAGATGTGAATCCCTTCATGATTAGGTGGGCTATATAAAATGTTTTTCTAACCACTTTGGTCACGTTGTTGTCAAATGAGAGATTGCTATCAACTTGGGTCTCCAGGTCCCTAATTACTTCTTCTGTACTTAATGGATTACCACCTATGTGGTAATCTGTGGGCACTTTGTTTTTGCCAAAGGGGATGACTATATACTTTTTGACGTTTAGCTTGAGGCCATGGCTCTGGTACCAGTTGTCTGTTTCTATGAGGCCCTTTTGGAGGATGCTTGTGTTGGCTGGAGAGTCGATTATGGTGCCCAGTTTGCAGTCATCTGCGAACTTGGTCAGCCACAGGCCTTCCCTGTTGGCCTGTACCTCCGAGAAATGTATACCGAACAAGAGAGGTCCCAGGACTGAGCCTTGTGGGACGCCACTTGTAACTGGTTTGGAGTCTGACATGGCTCCAGCAATTCTAACCATGTGGGTTCTGTCCTTGAGCCAGTTTGCAACCCATCTAGTTAGTAATCCATCTGGTATTGAAAGCACAAGGGTAACAGGTTATGGTGTTTCATGTATGGGGCAGTTATGCAATCAAATACAACAAATTCTTAAATACTCAATTCCTAGCTTAAAAATGAATATATCAATAAATCAGTAAATAAAACAGTAAGTCATAAGTATCTTCATCCACCTATTAATGAAAGAGCAAATGTTAAAGGAATACTGTACTTACTATTTCCTCCAGAGCGCTTTGCTGTGGGAAAAACAAAGAAAGGTATAAAAAATATTAGTTTGTTAAAACGGTAACAGAAAAATGAATTCATAATCTTTCCAAATGTTAGTTATGCATAACAAGCATACACACACACACACACACACACACACACACACACACACACACACACACACACCCACACATATATATTATTTACAAATGATCTGCTTTTCTATCTTCTAGTATATAGTCATTTTACAAACTGATTTTTTTTCTTTCAAAAAATGTAATATCATGAACACATATAAAGGTATAACACTGTTAAGAACTCTAATGAATTAGTTACAAATCTTCCCCTACATAATCAGTTAAAATGCAAGAATATTGGATAAATGATTAACTGAGAAGTGTTCCCAGTGGAATAAAAAACACTTAGCAGTTCAGTGAAGCCTGAAGCACTGTGATTTCATTTTTCTGTACATAATGTGGACAGATTTAGAAATATGTTTACATGTGGCTTTTTTGTTTAGCATTGAGATACACATTTCACCACATTCCATTCAGCTGCTGAATACACAGGATTGTGGTGCGTAGTACTTCACAGAAGCAGTTTTTATATATATATATATATATATATATATATATACACACACACACACACACGCACGCACACATTAAAATGTAAAATACTCCTGGAATAGCTACATGAAGATTTTCACTCTTCTCAACTTAAAGATTTTCACTGTTCCCAACATGCACTGAAATGACCTTTAATGATACTACATACATGTCATTCCTGCACATGTAAATCCTTGTTGGGAATTATCATTTTGCTGAATTAGTTGCAGGGCCCATTGTAGCTGGATTAGCTGGTTTGATGATTACACAAGGACATTGTACAGCAGTGCATATGGGTATGGGTTCACCTGTATATCAGAACCACCAAGTAATCTAATAAATCTCCATGGCTACCAGCAGCTAGTCCAAATTCCAACTAGGTGTGATAAAAAATCTAAAAGGGAATCCATCCTTGACTGGGTCCTAACTAGCAACCCCACATTGTACCCTCACACAGGCAGTCTCCCAGACACCTTAAGTGACCACAACATAATATACTTTATACATACTAGAACAAGCATATGCAAAACCACTAACTATATATCCACTAGAAACACAAAAAAATTCTCTCCTGAGGTCCTCAACACTTTACTGTGTAACTGTGACTGGACCCCCCTAAATCCCTCCCACTTGACCAGGCTGTAGCATATTTCAACAAAACATTTCTACAACACCTAGACACTGTCGCTCCATTGTGCAAAATCAAGGTTAGAACCTCTACAAACCCCTGGCTCAGTAAAGAAACCAAACAAATCCTCAAGTCCAGAGACACTGCCTGGCGTTACTATCAGAAAAACAAAGAAACACAAAGCCCAACTAAGTACCAAGAACTGTGCAACCGTGCAAAAAAATGCATTAAGCTGGACAAAAAATCCTACTACACAACATTACAAACTAAATACCAACACAACCCACAAAAATTTTGGAAAGATGTAAACCAGCTACTAAAATCCACCCACAAGGCTACCCCCAAACCAACCACCCCTGACACTAAAGTTCCTATCGAAACACAATTCAACTCCCACTTTGTGAACTCAATTCTATCCTTAGTATCACAGGACAGTTCCTTCCTCACTATCCCCCCAACACAAATAACACTAATACAAGCTTTACCCTCAAAACAGTTTCCACCACTTCAATCAAAAGCATGCTCTCCAAACTAAAAACCTCATCAACATCAGCCGACCTACTCCCCAGCTATTTCTTGAAACTTACAGCAGATGCTATTGCTATCCCAGTCTCCACTCTCATAAACAGATCAATTGTTGAAAACTATGTGCCCAAACTCTGGAAAATATCCTATGTTACACCCATACATAAAGGCGGGACCTCCACTGAACTTAATAACTACAGACCCATTGCTTTACTCTCCTCCCTGGCCAAAATCCTAGAAAAATGCATCCATACCCAGATGCTAAACTATCTCCTAGACAGCAACATCCTGTCACCTACTCAGCATGGTTTCAGACCTGCCCATAGTACCACTACAGCTCTCCTCTGCTTCACAGACACAGTAAACCGTCTCAAAAATGAAGGCCTGCAAGTGTCGACTCTTTTTTTGGATATATCCAAAGCATTTGACACAGTCTCACACCAAATCCTGCTAAACAAACTAAACCAAGATCATCTATCTAATTCCACTCTTACCTGGTTCCAAAGCTACTTAACTGACAGGTACCAAGCTGTGAAATGGGAAAATTCTCTATCTCCTCAGCTGCCCATAACTATAGGAGTCCCACAGGGTTCTATCTTAGGACCACTACTATTCACAGTCTTCACAAATGACCTCCACACCTCCACACAGCATGCATCTATAATTCAGTATGCAGATGACACTACCTTAATCTGTGCTGCACAAAACATTCCTACCCTCCTGCAAACAACTCAACTATCATTCTCTGATGTTGAAAACTACCTTACCAAAGCCCAACTTATCCTCAATCCAAATAAAACTCAGCTTATGATTATAACCAGTTCCAACAAAAACACTAAGTCAATTCACTATCTACTCCACAAATGCTACTCCAATTGCTCCAGTGGCACAGGCTAAGCTATTGGGAATAACCATAGACTCCCACCTAAAATTTGATAGTCATCTGAACTTAACTATTAAAAAAGTACATGCCAAACTGGGGTCACTCTACTGTATCAAACCACTTCTTACCAACAACACAAGATCAGCCATTGCTCGCTCCCAACTTCTATCCACCCTACTCTATGCATCTCCCATTCTGACTAATCTCAACAAAACTGAACTAAGCAAAATGGAAGCTTGCTATAACAGAATTGCCCGCTTTGCTGCAAATTGCTCATATAGAACTCATCACTGTACTGCTTTGAGACAGCTCCCCTGGCTTGAACTGCCCAACCTCCTAACCTACAATCAGCTCTGCCTCTGTCATTCTATCTATTACCTCCCCAATAAGTGTCCTGCCCTCAAAATCCTAGTACAACATCACTCAGCCAAAAGGCCTCTTAGATCATCAAGCAAACTACTACTAGAAGTCACCAACAGCTACAATAGCTTTGGAGATGCACTATATAGTAGTTTGGTGGCTAAAAAATGGAACTCTATCCCTACTAGCATTCAAAACACATCATCCAAAGCCTCCTTTAAAGACCTCATCAGGCAACATCTCAAGCAAAGTTGGCAGTGTCATGATTGCTCCACAGGCTAGTGAAAGCAGATAACATATACATACTAAATCTAGAGCAATTGATAATAGTTTTTCAATCTTACTCACAAACACTGGCTAATCTACAATGTATGTACTGTACCTGTGTACTATGTATATAATCTACCTCCATTCCAAAGTTCAGCTGTACACCACAAATCTATTACTTACCTTTATTTTTAAAATTAATATTTTTTTGATTGTTCTCTCCACTGTAACTGTTTGTGCCGCATACCACTGTAAAAACATGTCTCTTGTAATTGTGTGTATACTGATTATGTCTAAATAACTAAATGTGTCTGTAATTTTTTCTTTGTGGAGCTTTTCTCCCCGGGCCTCTGCTGAAAAAGGGCCTTTTCGGCTCAGTCAGACACCCCCGGTTAACAAATGTAAAATAAAATAAAATAAAATATGTTTAACATAGTGTTGTGCTCCTGCAGAATCTGCAGCTCAGTATGGGTTCATATTCAAATCTGTTTTTTTATCATTCATCTGACAGTACACACCCAGGAGCAATGGAATCATAAGGTCTAGGAAAATAAATAATAATGTGTAGCAGAATGTAAGTAACGGAAAACCATTAAATACAAAGTACATCTCCATCAATGCAAGCCCAGAAGCTAAATGCATTAGCACATCTGTTGTGTTCCTAGTCTTCCTACTGCCACTGCTGCAGATGAACCAAATAACTAGTCAACAAGTTCTGTTTAAGGAAGTCAGACATCGGAGAAACTAATAACCAATATAAAACAAGCCACTAGCAGAAAGGTAGTGAATGTCTATTAATTTTAAGTCAGGATACTGCCGGTACGATTGTACAGAGATCTTCCATTACAGCAATGACTCATAGCTGTGACTATAATCCTTGTTGTCATGGATACCACTAACCTGAGCAGTAGTACTAGTAATGGTAATGTGGCATGAAGCTTGGCTAATACAGGAGAGAATACAAGTACCAATGTACAACACTACAAGGTAACAGTCACAAAGTTCTTTTCAAGTAAAAGGGCTGTGTGAATTATTCCTTTTTAATAGCAAATGAATGAAAGACAGCTGTTCCTGTAATACATGAGAAGTAAGTGTCAGTCCAAGCTCATAAAGTCACCATATGCTTCAGATAGCTAAAACCATACATTATCACTATGATTGTGTGCAATGGTCCTATATTACAGGATTATTAAATAAGTGAAATGAATGCAAAACTCTGCTAATGCAAGCCTTCTATGAATCTAGTTCTAAATAATGTACAAGAGTATTGCAGTGTTACAGCTGCTGAAATGCTCAACAATTCAATGTACTTTATTAAGAAATTAGCTGCATAATGTAGAGATGAAGGGTATATTTTTTGCAGGTGTAAAGTTTCTCTTTTTTTAATTACAGAAAGTTAATGGCAAAATACACTGACAACATAAGGGTCATGAATTTATGCTCTATTCTTATGAAGGGTCTATAGAAGAGCGCTGTGGACGAGATATGTGTCATGCAGACTGACTCACTCATACAGAGAGATCAAGGACAGACTTCGCTTCATACATTTGCGGAACAGCCCAAAAGTACACACATTTACCATTCCTTTCATTTACTCTGTTTTTCCTAAGTTAATGCCTTGGTGGATTTTATTACAGCTCTCACGGTAACTGTCAACTCTTTGTGATAAACAGAATGAAGATAGCATGCTGATGCATGCATGACTGAGAAAGACATCTGCGTTACAGAAGAGCCTTATAAAATTATCTGAGGAGAACAGAAGACACATCAGTTGATTTTCAATTTAATTTCCATGAAAGGCGGTCTATAATAAGATTTGTGTATTTTGCCTAATTAGGATGGATGGATGGATGAAGTTCTGTTATGGCATTTCCTCATGGAAGTTTACTCACAGTAGCATAAGAGTCCAAAGACTGAAATATAATGTATTATGTATTCAAATATTTCATAGCCTAGACTCTAGGCATTGTGTGTATAAAGATATATTAAATGAAACAGCAAGTTAGGAATTTGGAACATTCACAGTAACAAGTACACATACATTGCCAGTGCTTTGAAAATTAAAGTGTCTAAAAATGATGTCTCCCTAAGATCTACTAGACCAGCAGGCATAATGACTATGGTCTTTGCCTCCCCTGCACAAGATACAAGGTTTGATCCTGACTTCTGACCAGTTGCTTGTATGGATATTGCATGTCCTTCCTCTGTCTCTATGGAGTTCCTCCTACTTCCCAAAAATATGCTGAATGTTTCCACCTCAGACTTATCCTATAATGTACTTGTGAACAGCAGTACAGACTCTAGATGGTGTCTATAAGGGGGAAGAAATGCATATACTAACCACTTTGGTATTAATTGTGATGCGCAGTATCCTCAAGATGGGAGAACACAAATCACAGACTGCATGCTGTGTCAGGGTTAGGAATAAAAATTGGTTATATGTGATTCAGTTGTGTTGACTAATATTGGGCATGGTTAGTTACCGGTGATAAGTAGATTGAGGATGCAGCCTACTCTGACTTACCCAAGGGACTCATGCTAATGGTGGGAGAGGTGTATGTGCCCCTATTGGCCAGTGTGTGTCTGCCATAAAGCCCAGCCCTGGTTTAAAAAGCCACTGGCTGGTTTTCAGCTACCCAGCTTGGGTTACTTGTGCTAGTTCTGTTGAGTGAAAGCTGGACATAAAACTAATGAACCTGCCAAACATGAACTAAAAATGTCAATGTAAGTTCACTGACAGGATGGAGCTTGGAAGTAGTTGGCATGATGGTAAGGAGAAGGCTGGATATCCTATATATCAAGGAGACAAGATGGAAGGGCAATGCAGCAAAGCCACTTGGCTTGGAATCCGGAGTCTATTACACAGGAGGAGGAGAGGCTAGAAAAGGTGTGAGAATTATAGTGAGGGAGAGACTTGGAAGGCAGTGAGGGATATTACCAGAATTAGTGACAGACTCATAGCAATCAGACTCCAATCTAATGCTAGAACAGTATTCATAATCTCAGCCTAGGCCCACAGGAGGATTGTGATAAAGAAGAACAGAGTGCATTCAGACAGCAGTCACAGGACCTACTAGATAAAGCAGAACAGCATGTATTGGGGTTTATAATGGGTGACCCGGATGTACATATTGGGACAGACAGAACAGGATATGAGGACTGCTTGGATCCACACATGTGAAGCAACAGGAATAAAGAAGGAGAGCCCATTCTATACTTCTGTCTGGCAAACGTCTTGATGGTAGCCAACACATGGGTCAGGAAAAGAGACAGCCACAAAATTACATAAAATAGTGGCCAACATGCAACTCAGGTAGACTTTCTCCTAGTAAGAAAAGGAAACTGAGGTAGAATCAGTGGCTGCTCACAGCATAAACTATTATTACCACAATCAGCTGCAAGCAATGGTCAGAGAAGACTCTAAGGTCAACAGAGACTAGACTGAAAAAACTGGAAGTTATCTAGAATGAAAGCACAGGAACTGAATGAATTACTCAGGGCTCTAGCACCTCAGGAAGAAGAGGGAATAGATGGAGTTGAAGAAGAATGGCAGCTCTTCAAAACAGCATGTGTGAGGACTATAAACAGGTATGTGGCCAAAGCAGGTATGAAAGCAAGGTATATACCATCACTGCATTGCTCTAAAACAACTCAAATGGCTAGAACTTCCCAACTTCCTTTCCTTAAACCAGTTTACCCTAACCTACCCTATAGTACACCTACCTGTCAAATGTGCAGCCATACAGAACCTAGTTTAAATAAACCTCAACAACAGGACCCTGAGATCCTCCAACAAACTTCTATTAAAAGTTACAAAATCCAATTATAGCTTTGGAGATTCTCTTTATTCTAATAACATTTCTAAAACATGTAACACCATCTCTCAGAATATACTAAACACAACTGACCCAGCACAGTTCAAAGACCTGCTAAAGATCCATCGAAATGGCAATTGGTTATGCTCTTGCTCCTCACCAGGCTGAACTTACTTGAAATTTCCTGACCTCTACTCATCCTCTTGTTACTTTTTCAACTTACTTCACCGATGTATACTTAACTTTTGCAAAATATTTATAGGTTATTGAACATTATTGGACAAATATTAGTGAATAATTATTCTGTTGTATGGTATGCTTTCTTTATGATCTGTATAATTCTTCTGATCTGTAAAATTTTGTGCTGTTATATTGTGTGTTTATTTTTTTATGTGGAGCTTTTCTTCCCGGGCCTCTGCTGAAAATGGGAACTAGCCCAGTCTGACTTCCCCGGTAAACACATTTTAAATAAATAAACAGATAAATATAAGGAAATCTGATGGTGGAATACAAGAGTCCAGGAAGTCATCAAAACAAAGCAGTGCAGGAGAAGTGGGAGACAGAAAAGATTTACAAGATCAGAAAGGATACTGGTTGGCTAACAAAGAGGCTAAGAGTGGAGCTGCAAAGGCAAAAAAACAAAGCACCAGAGGGCACTCCACCAGCTTCTTGAAAGCAACTTCATAAATGGAGCAAAGAAACTCTGTCAGGTTGTAAGGCAAAGACAGAAAGATAAGGAAGGTACTCAGACAAGCTTCTTAAGGAGTGCAAGCAACATCCTGCTCACCAGCTCACAGGATATCCAAGGCAAATGGAAGGAATACTTCCAGCAGCGTCTGAATGAAGAAAATCCCTCAGAAGCTATACTGCCCCAGATACAGTCTACAATGAAAGAAGAGGAGAAGCCCACCTTAGAAGAAGTAAGAACAGCACTGAGGAAAATGAAGTCAGGGAATGTACCAGGCACAGATGAGTTTACGGCAGATATGATAAAGATGTTGGGCGAGAGAGGAAGAATTGGCTCCTGTGTACAAGAACAAAGGGGCCATGCATTACTCTGATCAGTATAGAGGTATCAAACTCTTGTCACACTGCATGAAAATCCTGGAGCCAGTGACTAATACATTAATATGCAGAGTAGTAGGAAGCAAGATGGGAGATGAGCAGTTTGGATTCAGATCGTAATGCAACACAACTGACCCAGTGTTTGCAGTCAGGCAGATGGCTGAAAAGAAGCTAGAGATAAGAAAGGAGTCCTACTGGGCATTTCTAGACTTGGAGAAAGCATATGACAAAGTTCTAAGAAAGCTGATTTGGGCAGTCTTATGGTGGTTTGGGGTTTCAGAAACTTTGGTAGAACTGGTGCAGGCTATGTTGCATCCATTGACTTAAGTGCGAACAGTGTTTCGACTCACAGAGAGGTTCCTAGTGGGAGTGGGTGTGCATCAGGGTTCAGCTCTGAGACCACTGCTATTCATATTGGTAATAGACTGCATTAACAAACAGGTTGGAGGGGACAGGTCAACAAAGTTACTGTATGGAAATGACATGGCATTGCAGGCAGACTCTGAGCAAGAACTTCTGTAAAGGCTAGAGGAATGGAATGCAAAACTAAAGGCACGTGGGTTGAAACTGAGCACAGATGAGACAGTTGTAATGGCAGCAAATGGTGTAAATAAAAATATGAGAATTTACATAGAAGGTAAAGTAGTGGAACAGGTTAACAGCTTCAAGTATCTCAGAGGAGTGTTTGGGTAGAAAGGATGTCTGAATGAGGAGGTCAAAGCTAGAACCAGGGGACTACAGACAAACACGCACAGAGTGTTAGGACTATTGTATGATAGAAGAATGCCAAAGAAGCTGAAAAGTAAGGCATACAAAACAGTGGTAGTACTGTTTTGCATAGAAACCTGGGCAGTAAAGACAGAGCAGCTGAGGAATACAGAGGTCATGGAGATGAATTGCCTGAGATGGATGCTAGGATGCATACTATGCAACAAATAAATGAGGACTTGACAGCAGAAGCCAAAGTAGCTCCAGCTGCAGGCAAAGTCCAATATAACAGATTTCTGCAGTTCAGGCACATGCACAGAAAAGCAGAAGACAATCCGGTGAAGATGATTTTGGACAGATAGAATGAAGGTAAGAAGAAACCAGGGCATCCAGCAAAGAGGTGGATGGACTGTGTGACAGAGTACTTATGACAGTCAGCATAAGTGTTGAAGATGGTAGGGGAGTGGCATTGAATCAAAAAAGAAGGCAACAGCTGACACAACACCCTGACCCCATGTAGAAAATGGGATAAAAAGGGGGTTGATAATGATGATGATAATTCCTTTATATGGATGGTATTTTTGAGGACTACTCAAAATCATGTCCATAGATTAGGGAAGTGAATGGTTTTCAAGGACCAGAGAAAGGTAAACCGTAAATCTTTGGAACAGTAAGCAACTCCTTATGTGACACCCTAAGATGACTTGTGAAAACAGAAGGCTTTAATTACTCCTGCAAATGAGTAGGACGTATGTCATAAAGAACACTGTAGGTAAGCATCAACATTTTAAAACCACACATGGCAGCCAGTGTAGATTGAGAAACATAGGTGTTGTTACAGTTATGTCAAGTACCAGGCAGAATTCTAGATGCATAATTTTGCACTTGTTACAAGCACACCAATTCATAGGCCATAAACCTGAAGTCGAACGTGCTTTAGTAGTACAGATAAGACATTGCCGGTATATGAACTACAGCTGCAAGATACAAAGATTCACATGATGTCTCAGTGATAGCTGAAACCAGACTTTTAAATGTTACTAAGTTTTCAAACACTAGGCCAAATATCACAATATGAAATATAAATTACAACTGATTTCCAATGTAGATGAGAAAGGAGAAGGGAGAGGAAGGGGAAATAAGATGGAAATGTAACGGTGTGTACCGTGCCATTTTCCCTGGATTAAACTTAAATTAACTCCAAGCTATGGAGTGAATGATAAAATCCAGCAATCCTTGAGAAGAGTACACTAAGGCGCAGACCCCCGGGTAAAGGAGAAGCAAATCTAGAGTAAAGATTGGTAATGTATGCCTCTGTCTCTTTGCTATGAGTTCCCTATGAGGTAGCCTATACAATATGAACAGAAGCATAGCCAAGATAGAATCCTGAGGCACTTTACATTCCAAGGGGAAGAGTCCACAAATATTAAGTCTGCATGTCACATGCAGAAAGTGGCCAGTAGTAAGTGGCAAATCACTTAAAGAATGTGCTAGGCAAAGCACAGGGTTCAAGTGCTGAATCATGATTATTTGATCCACGGTCAAAGGCTACTGTGAGATCAAGGATGTCCAAGGCACAATGCAACTATTGGCCTTCACTATCTGGTCACTGACCATTCAAATGAAGGCAGTTTTAATGTTCAGCAAGAGTCTAAATCAGAGATTTCAAACTCACAGCCCAAAGTCTCATGTACCTCTGAAAGCAGTGCAATTCTGGGTAAGGAAAGCTGCTATACTACATTCACAGTTTTACTACCTTTTGATTTACTTTGGGAATTGTAGGCCACAGATCAGTGTACTAGTTGTCAAGAAGCCCCCATTGTCATTTGAGTTTGAGATCACTTGTCTAAAGCCAGACACATGTGGATCAAGCAGGCAATGTAATTTGAAATAGTAGTTTTTCTGTGTGTATACAACTTTCTTAACAACATTACCTATGAAGAGAATGCAAAAGATCGGCTAATCATTTTCCAGCATGTACAAAGCAAGAATTGTTTTCATGGACTCAAGTCATTAAAGCCTCTTTTACAAAGATGTAAAAAATATCCTCAAAATGAAGGAATAATATGTAAAGCAACAGGCAACCCAAAGGAAGATGTATTATGGAAAATAACAGGTTATCCAAGGAAAGATTTAACACACTTGTAGTTTAGGTCTTGCATCCAACCTGCATTACACTGGAAACACAGATGGAATTAGATTTGTGGCCTTGTTATAGTAGATATAGTTAAAATTCAACCAGCCAGGTAGAGTCTGTTTGGACTGACACTACATACAATGCAATGCTCAATAGTCAAACACAAGATGACTGATTACTTTATTGTTACAGTCTTATTTGCAAAGCATATGAAATCATCACATTCACCTGAGAAAAACTCTTCACAGAAAGTAAAGAAAGAAACAAAGTAAAGTTTTTACCAAAAAGTGCAGCAGGATTGCTCAATGCAGAAGAAATCTGAATGGCAAAAAAGATGCTCTCTTGCATGAGATGTCCTGCTGATAAGTGGCACAATATGCCTTCAGACTTATTTTGTACTAAAAAGGGGTAATCCATCTCCATCTACAGTTCACCCACCATATGACTCTCAGATGCTTGGAATCAAACCATAGCGCTCTGAAAATGGTTTACAACACGTATGGGTAGGAACAATGGAATCTTTTATCCAAGGAAAGGAATGTAAAACATGAGATTTGGTAATGCACCAATTTGTCCTGGTACATCTTCAGAATGGGGTTAGTTAAATATATTAGTAGGAATTAAGAGGGTGGGGGAGGTAAGGGTTAAATTGGGAGGAAGGATTGGAAGGAAATGTGATATGTGCAGGGAGGGGCCTAAGGGATTTATGCAAGTGAAACTGGGTAAGGAATCACATTTAGGTGTGAACTTGCTGCTGCAAGTATTACGTCCATGACAACCAGAGGTATTATGGAGCAGGTAGGCCTTGGACTTGGTGAGAAGTGGTAAGGTTGGTAAATAGCAAAGACTGGTGAGGTGGAAGTGGTGGCATTGTTGTGATATTATGATATCACGATATTCTGACAGGATAGTCTGCCTGTATGAAACTTGGTTGAAGGAAAATTGTGTGGGGTAGTTTATTTTTGTTTGGTTTCGGTCATGGTGTCAGGTAGCATGCGTTGGACGAAGCAGTGGTTATGCCTTCTCATGACTTGAGGTTAAAGTTTTTTTTGTTTTTCTTTTTCGCGGGTAATGGTTTGATGAAGGATATCACAAACACAGGGGCTGCAGGCACTCAAGCGTTGCAGTTGATTCTGATTAGGTAGCCTTGGTGGGTGGGTAATGGCATGCAGTTCAAGAGGTGCATTCGTTACAGGTTTACATGCTGGCAATCGGGTAGCTTTCAGACATTTTGTAACTGTCTGATACTCTGGAGTAGATTGTTTGTTGAGTGGCTTTGAAGTTTGGATGTACCCTATGGTTGGCTGGTTGGTTGTTTAGTGTTCGCGGGCTGTGAGAGGTTCGTAATTTCAAGATTTCTCCTGTGGTTGGTTTTCTTATGTTGTGGGAAGCTTCTATGATTATGCTGGATGGTTCGTGTTTTATGGGCTGTGTAAGGTGGATGTTGTTTCTCCAGGTGGGGGAAGGGAATTGGACGCATGGGAAGTGGCAGAGGAAGGGACTGCTCGATAATACTCCAACGTATGACAATGAAGTTGAACGTACATAAGGGAACATTGTGGTGAAATTATGTTCGGCAGTGTACAACCCTTCATTACTCAGCAAGTGTTTTTCTTTTATGGATATCTATTCAGCTTCACATATACTGATTCTGCCTCAGTGGACATGTAGTTTTAACCAAATGCCTCCCATGAATGATAATATGCTGGGATCATATAAGGTCCCTATCATATTATACAAAATCTTGATGGATGATATCTGTTAGGTTAGTTCATGTAGGGTGAACCAGGATTCACTAAACCCACACAGTATTTTATTCTTTTAGCAGAGCATTAATACTCAGATGTAATTTAGCATTAAATTCCTACCATACAGTTAAATGCAAAACTGGTTGCACTCCATAGTTAATCTATTTTTTTGGACCTCGCTGTGAACTAAAAGGAATGCAAGTCCACCACAACAACATATTTGGTAATTGTACTTATGAAATAAAGGGCAGATATTTTGTGGGCAGCAGGTAGTAGTGACAAATAAATTCATGTGTATTAGTTTACAATAGAAAATTCAGGACTTCTCCCTGCATAGGAATTCAGAAGAAAGTTTTTTCGAGCAGCCCAGGTGCTGCTGACATTGGTTCTTACCCAACACGGGGAATTGTTTGAAGTTGGTAGATACAGTTTCTTTGTTGGTGAACGTTAAAATAAATAAATAAATAAATGAAAGAAAATAAGGGAGGTGATTGCATGGGTTTTCTTTGGTTACTGGTTTATCATTTGTATGTCTGTTCAAGGCTCATGTGCTGGGTTTCTGCTGTGAAGGTGGAGGAGCTGCTTGGTGGATGGCTTTGAACTGACCCATTAGATGGAGGCTGGCGTTCCGGTCTCATTCTGATTGTGTGGGCTGCTGTTTTGTTGGTGGTAGGGGTAGGTTTTGTGGGGGATTGGTGGATTTTCATGTTTTGGGTGTGTGACGAGTTGGGAATGGTTAATGGCGGAGGCCACTGTTACTGTCTTGAGGTGATTTCCAGGGCCATCAGAAATGGCTCATTGCGGTGGTAGTAAATTTCATGGGCTTTAGGTAATGGGGAAAAATGCATGCTGCGCATGTGCAGAGTGTGGGGGGATGGTTTAGATTGCATGATACTTGAGCAATTGGAACAGTATGCTAAGCACTCCTCTTGGCCTCTTGGTGCCAGAAATCTGGACAAAGGCCCAGAATTAAGGTCAGATTTTAATATCATTCTCAGGGGCGTCTTAATTCAATGTTAGGATATATTTTAAGTGCAATCCATGGTTGTTGTGTCTTTCGGCTTTTCCCGGTTAGGGGTCGCCACAGTGGAGCTCCGGTCCGCTAATGATTGGTAGTTGATTTTTACGTGCCGAGTTACCAGCCCTGACGCACAACCTTCAATGAAGGTATGCCCATTCACGCGTGTCTCCACGCAGAAGATGCTCTAGCTGAGAATCGAACTGGACAGCGTCTTACTGTGAGGTGACAACGCTACCATGGTAAAATAACTAAATCATATGAATTCACTAAAGATATAAATAAACCAGCATATTTTATTTACCCTATGACCTTCCTGGCTGAAGTTGATAGTAAGCCACATTTTGCCCATTTGTTCCACTGTATGACTATTGTTCCTCATTTTGGAGATGGCTATGCCCTGGTTTCTTGCTCTAAGAGGTTGAGAGGTCTGCCCCAAGAGGCTGGGTTAAATGTTGCTTACATTTGTACTTATGGATTTGTGGCCTGGCTTCATAAAGCTGTTACCTGGAGTGAACGTTGGGTCCCAGGGTACATCTCAGTTACACAGTTCTTGCAGAATGACTTTTTCCAGATTTGGTTGTTTCTGATAAAATAGTAGTTGTCGGCATATTATTGGCTGCTCATTACATACTGCTACTGGGAAATGCCAAGTATTACAGCTTGATGTAAAATTTTAACCCCGGGTAGAGGCAGAGTTTGCTGTCTGTGTGCTGAATGAGGTGTGCAGGTTGAGTGATTCTGGGAGTGAAGTGCACTTCATTCAGCAGCAGTTTCACGGGCTTGAAAGGAGATGTGGGTGTTGATTTTGTGCTGTTCATGCTCAGTTGTAGCTGCAGCAGCCCTGCTGCGGTATTGAGGGTGTTGCAGTTAAAGGTGGTCTGGAATGCTTTCCTGTTGAAGACATATCTTGTAGATTTATCACTAAATAATGCAGTTTTATGCTAAGTTAACTACATGAATAGAGAAAGGGATTAGGTCATATGGTTTACTAAAGGAAGAAGCTACATTACAGCAGGTGACATTTTAGAGGACTATTTGAGGGTCCTGTAGTCTTTGGTGGTTTACTGGTTATGTAACAGTAAGATACAATTTGGTGGTGTGTCACGTGTAAAAAGGTCCCTATTTCTGAGCACTTGTTCTCCTTTTATTATATGGTTTTGTCCAGATTTCTTGATGGATTTTGAATTGTTGGAGGCCTGTGGATATCGGGTCCAGGCTGCACATGCACATGGTGCATTGGGTATATCTTGGTGAATGGTATCGGTCTAGGACGAGTACTTTACACTGCACCATGAAGTGTGTTTTATATGGGGATCTATGCCATACCAAATTGTTTCAGGGCAACTGGGGTGGGTGGTACTGTCTTTTATATGTACTTTAGAAGGTAGGATAGGGAAGTGGTTTGACATCGGTTGGGGCTATTGCGGTAGGGTCCTTTAAACATAATTTGGGGCTGTTGCGGTAGGGTCCTTTAATCATGAAGTCTCATTTTGGTGGAATGTCATGGCGGTTTGGTACTCAGCTGAGCTGCTGAGAGTCATTGCTTTTCCAGGTTTTGAATGATTTCTTAGGGATAGGGAAGGATGGGTGGTTATGTCTTGCCTCTTACAGGTGTCATACCTTTCAATGGTACAGATTTTACAGAAGGTACGCAGTTTGTTTTATACTTGGAGGGGTGACGACAGAAAATGACAGATATTTGAGCATCATGCTTCATACTCATCAGAAAATGTAATGTTAAATTTGTAATTTTATTAACTAGAGTTGTAAGTGCAATAATTACTGTTCTAATTGGGTTGGTAGGTTGTGGTTAAATGTGTTATGTATTTCAGACTATTTACATTTCATTGTCTTTGCAGATGGTACTTCCATGGGGGTTTCAGCTGGTGGATTGTGATGCAAGGAGGTCATAGATGGTGACAACAGTCTTCGTATCAGTTGATGGGTTGAAAGAAGTGGTCCCATCAGGTGATGGTTGTGGCTGTAAAAAGGGTTGTGACTGGTAGGGTGTCATGGAATGAGGTCATGGGTAGTGGTACAGTTTGGGGGGGCTGGGTTGGGATGCTAACCTCATTTCTCAGCTTTGACTGCTGCTGTTATTGGGAGTACTGTGTGGCTGTTAGTGGATAAGCATGGAAGATTGATGCACACATTTTCTCTAGTTTTACGGTCCTGAGAGGTATGTGTGGTTTAACGTTTGGGTGTGTTTCATAAACTGTGGTTTTGGGTAAGTAGTAGGAAATTGGGGTGTGTCATACACATTTGTGTTAGCTGGCAATTTTATGGTGTGTGGAACACATTTTGGTTTGATGCCCCATATTGTGCAGGATGGGGGAAAAGGGGTTATAGGATGGGTCCTTGCTCTGTGAGCATGGAGGGGTGGAACTTGTTGGAATCAGGCTTTTGGGATGGCAGTGGGGTTGGTTGCGTACACAATATGTAGTTCAGCCACTGCTATCTTTGTAAGGGGGTCATAGGGGTGAGTCGTACCTTTTATCTGCACATATGCTGCAGAATATTGGGTTTTGGTTTATAGTTTTGGCCCATGTCTCTAATTGGTTCGAGATTATTCTGGGTTCAGGTATACTTGAGGCAAATTAGGTGCATAGTGTAGTAGGTATTTAGTTAACATTAAGGGGATTTGGGGTAGCACCTAGGTGGGGTGGAATTAACAGGTGAGGTTGGGTTGGTTTTGGGATCGGCAGGTAATGAAGTTCAGTTCTTTAATAATGGCAGTACGCAGTTAGGCATGTCAGATTTGGGTGGAGCTTGGGCCTGCATTTACCATTACCTATTCAGTCTATTGTGTTGGTAGAGGGACTGTGATCGGGTGATGTGACGCTGATATGGTTCATATGTTGTGGTAGGGTTGGTAATATCTCATACTAGTTTAGGGTTTAGATGGAGTACTACAAGAACCATTTCATTTCCGCTTGAGTGAATTTTGAAGGTAGGGTTTTGGGCAGAGTAGGCATTAGGGTATTTTTGGTTATTTTGGGAGCAGGATACTTTGTTATGTGGAGATAGGTTTTAAGCAAGTTATGTTGTAAGGTATGTTTTTTTTTTTTTGAGTTTTCAAAAGTTAGCATGCTTTTCTACTTTATGTTGTGGCTAGGGTTTTAGCCAGGAGGGGCATTAAGAGGTTCTGTCAGCGAAGGTGAGAAGGACTTTAGGTGCTGAACTTTATCTGATAGTGGGAGGGATGGCTCTTGGGAGATTATTATATAAGGCTGCTGTTATGGGTTAGTTGCTTAATGCCATGATGGCCACTTAAAGCATGTTATGTTTACAATGGACACTTGATGACGTTAGGTGTTACTGCTATGACTTTGGCAGGATTTCATGTGGTTATTACATTCTTTTGGTTGTTAAATGGGGATGTAAGGGGCATGAAGGTAGGCAGTTTCTGGGGTGCTTAAAGTTTGGGGTGTACAGTTGGCTGTGAATGTCTTTTAAATCCTTGAAGCTTACATTGGCTGTGAGATATGGAGTATTTAGTTCATGTGTAGTGGTTACATTGGGTTATGGATTTACAGTTTGTTACACTGGCATTAGGAAAAGGATCAGTGATTTGTTTTCACTTGTTGGGTAAATGGCTATTTTGTTAGTTATGTGATAAGGCTTTAGGATGTGATGATACAGATCCATTTAGTTAGTGAAGTAGGGCACACTGAATGATGTTGGCCTAATGAATTAATGGTGGTTAGGTTGCTGAAAAGTTTATTGGAGAGAGGGGGAACAGCCTTGTTAGGGTGGTGGGTGGAGAAGAGAGACAGGTACGCCCTCTTCTGTTCTCCCTCTGGTTTTGGATGGTCATTCCAATGAATTGAGAAAGGAAGTGAATATTGAAGGTGGCTAGATAAATAAGCAAGCGGGGGCAAGGACGCTGGTTATTTGGTTGGATGTTAATTCAATAATGGATAAAGGAAGTGAGTAATGGAATGCTGCTACCTAAGTAATATAGGTGGGATGTGCAATCCAAAAAATGGTAAATGAAGTGAGTAATTGACGCTGCTTCATAAGTAAGCGAGTTGAAGGTATGGACGCTGCTTACTGGATCAGGATGAGCAAGGTCACACTGTCCTGGTTAACATTACATGGATGTGGATTTTGGAATTCATTCAGATATATATTGTGTTGTCAATTCTAATTAATAAATATTGGCTAATAATACTATGTTTATGAAAGTAAATAAAGGTCGTCAAATGTCATTCGGTTTGATGTTTTATTGAAGGGGACCCGGACAAATTCACTTCATACAGTTCAAGTAATGAATGTTAATTTTTTGTTATGGAAGCACCACAGCGATACATTAGCGAACAGCTCATTAGTTCTTCTTGCTGTGGTTAAACAACACGTTGATGTGTTTATCAGCAGTTTATGATGATTTCTCAGTTATATTTCTGACCACTCAGCTGAACTAATGGCAAATGTGCATCATGAGGTAAACCTCAGATTCTACACTTTTGCAGAAACCTAAGAGAATCACGGCATCACACCCGGCTTGTCTAACATATAGAAAAAGGATGTTTGTATTTAGGTGGTATTAGAAATTAGGTAACAATTTCTTTACTCTATTTCAGATGCTTTAATTGAACACTTCAGATACTGTTGCATTCCCTAATAGGAGTAACTTAACAGCTGTTCTAATATAAAGACCCTCTTTGTGTGGGTCTCTGATTAGGACATTGTTCTCTCTTATCATCAGGTGGAATATTTTCCTCTGATGTTCCCATTGTCAGAGTTTTGGAGGTTTGCACACCCTTCTGCACACCTAGTATCCTTCACTACATATATTAAAACAGCACACCAGGTGCCAGGTGATTTTTTCAGTCATGGAAATCAGAAAAAAAGACTCAGGCACTTCAACTTTTCAGTGCCAAAGTAGGATATATATATATTTTTTTTATGGAAATGTGTGGTTTTGCAGAACAATCCAAACACAAAACCAACGCAAAGGAATGGACTTCACTTTTTGCCAAAATAAGTTTAGTGTAGTAGAAATTGAGTTGTTTATGATATTTAATATAGCATTTTGGTGTTTCAGAAACTTCACATACACATTTTTGCTTTATGCAAATATTATCGGGAATGGAGAAACATCTTTTGTTCTAAAACCGCAGGATATTTGCCAATTATCATGTGTTTTTTGAGACGCAACTACCCATATAGGGACTGTTCTATACAAAAAGGGATAGGTGGCATAGTACTAAATATAAGAGAAATTTAAGCCAATGAAGTCTCCATATGTTTACCAGCTCACAAGACAAGACTCGTACTAGAACTATTAGTACTACCTGGGAGACCGGAATGACATGAAGTGACATCATAACTCCCAGCATTCCAGCACAGTATAAACAGTGTAGAAAGGAGAAAAGTTTGGCCGACAGTATATCTCATAAGACGATGGATATTGAAAAAGCCTAGTACAGGGACTGACCAGAGGGTCAGTTATGCAGTTTTAGGCTGATTCCTGGTGGTTAACCTGTAGGTTATTCCATCCCTGCAGTTATGCAGTTTTAGGCTGATTCCTGGTGGTTAACCTGGAGGTTATTCCATCCCTGCAACAGTCTCATGTCCCCATTTTCAGATATGAGATCCCTGCAACAGTCTCATGTCCCCATTTTCAGACATGAGATCCCTGCAACAGTCTCATGTCCCCATTTTAAGACATGAGATCCCTGCAACAGTCTCATGTCCCCATTTTCAGCCATGAGCCATTCCTTTGGCAGTTACAAGAGTACGTAATGATAAGAAGAAAAAAAAAAGGAGCTTCAGAAGAACAAAATATATTTGCATTTGACAACAAAAGTATACAAATTTTTGATATTAACATATTTTACTTAACACCTTACACATCTCTCTCAGTTAACCCAATGTAGAAATATACACAATTTGAATGGAGTTAAGAGACATGAATATGGTATATATAACTAAATTAATTATCCTATGGAAGTTTGTCATGCTGGGAAAGGCATAATGAATACAAAAGTTACAGAAGAAAACATGACAGCTTTGTACACTAACACAGAGAGAATACAATTGTGTTTTATCCAAAAGTGAACTTGATACGTAGATTTGTGGTACAACAGGTTAGAAAGTGACAGTCTTGGTTACTGCATAGGAGGCAGCAAGCAAGCAAAACTTAGGTTAGATATAAAATGAAAATATAACAGAGAAAATAAGGTATAGTAATAGAATTTAAGATGGGAAATAAATATTTATTGTAAAGATGTCCACATGATGTGATTTTTAAATAATGTTGTAGTGGTGCAAAGCCATGACAACTTTATTCTCTGGCTGAATCAGATTAAATCATTTGGAATAAAGCATTTGCAGTGGACTGATTCAATAAGTGATATTTTCAGGTTAGTATGACATTTGGGATAAGGCTTAATAATTTTGAGTGAAGTGGATGGTGATTGCCAGAGTTATTGAGCTAAAATGGAAAAAAAGTGATCATTAGTTTGTTTTGTTGGGCGAGCAAAACTGGTGAATCTAAGTGGATGACCCTAAGGTTGTCTCTTGTGTTTCTTAGTGAAGTCCTACTGACATGACATAAAATGGAAAGCAAACTGATTTGAAGAAAATTTAGTAGTAAGGCCTCTACTAGCCTCTACTAGGAGTTCTTCTGTTTGTCAAACAGCACCAACTTTTGATAAAGCCAAATAATGATGTTCCATACAGGGACCTAGTGTGACGAAGTGCAAATCTGATTAAAGTTATTTGTATGAGCTGTAGATCTTTTCTGAGGCTACTGCAATTAAGAGAATCCTATATTTTACTTGTGCACAGATTAATCCTTTAGTTCTTACCCATGGGGTTGTGGAAGTGTGGCAGTGTCCTGGACCAAAATAGCAACTTATTTTGGCTTTAGTCTGGTATTGGAAGTATGGATGCTGATCAAGCTGGAAGTGAAGACATGTAAAAGGTTATATGGTCCCTAGGGGTTGGTGGTTGTTGTCAGGTATGCCAGTTTTATCTTGGTACAGCTTAAACTTCTATTGCATTGCAAATATAATAACTGTTTTCTATGAGTTAAAGATAGGTTTCATACTTATAACCAAGAGGCAAGTAAACTGAAGTCAGTCAGTCTTCTTTTCTTTTTTGTTTTGTGGCAGGTGGACTGGGGAGCTGCATCCCTAAATAGCATTTTCAACTGCACATATAGCTGTTGGCAGTTTAGGCAGGTCAGTTAATAGGCTGTTTATGGCAACTGAAAGCAGAAAGTACAGACGTGTACACTTACCATAAATGTAGATGTTCCGAGTGTATTCACTGTTGCAGTCATCACACTTGGATTATCCTGCCAGGGGTAGACCTCAGTCGGCCCAAATACCAGAGGCTTAGTATTTCTGTGTCAGTAGCTGTCCCTCCAGGACTGACGTTAGGTCAACAGTGGTATAAAATCAGGTAGCCGACACCATTACATCAGTTTTTCTTGCCCCAACTGTCAGGAGCCCTCAAATAGGGAGCTAGGTTATGGTGGAAGAACACCACCAGTAGAAAATAAATGCCAAAAATTCCCTGTAAGGAGAGAGGAAAGAAAGAGAGAGAGAGAGACAAGGGGGATGGAGGGTGGGAAACCAGGACTGCAACAATGAATGCACTTGAACATCAACATTTATAAGTGTACGCAACCATACTATGTTCTTCGTGTATCACTGTTGCAGTCATCACACTTGGGTTGATTCCCAAAGATGAAGAAAAGGGTGGAGGCAGTCAAGAAGACTTGGGGCTGGCTAGGATGCCCTTCAAGACTGTGGTGGCAAAACCTGCCCTGGATTTGGAGAAGATAGGCAGGTGGTAATGTTTGGTGAAGGTATGAACAAAAGTCCATGTTGCAGCCTCCAGGATGTCTCTGGTGGGCCCCCTCTGGGAAAAGCTGCAGAGGTGGAGGTTGCCCTGGTGGAATGCATCCTGATCCCCTTTGGGGGTGGCTTCTTGTGTTGTTTGTAGCAGAAATGGATGCAGTGTGCTATCCATTCAGAGATTGATTGTTTGGATATGGCCTTGCACTCTGCCCCTGCTATGAAGTTGACTAGCAATTGGTCAGATTTTCTAAAAGATTTAGCCCTATCCAGATAAAATCTGAGCTGTCTGTGCATGTCTAGAATGCAGAATCCTTCCCCCCTTGTTTTGTGGGTTAAGGTAAAAGGTGAGCAAATGAATGGATTGGTTGAGAGCCACACTGGACACCACTTTAGGCATGAAGGATTGGTTAGTCCTGAGGTACACCTTGTCAGCATGGAAAATGATGAAGGGCTCTACAGCCATGAGTGCTCGTAGCTCTGAAACTCTTCTAGCTGAAGTGATGGCCAGAAGCAAGGTTGTTTTCCAAGAGAGGAATTTTAACTCTGCTGAAGCTGCAGGGGGTAGGGTGAGCTTTTCCCACACAAAGTTAAGATCCCAAGCTGGGGTAGGAGCTCTTCTGGGTGGCATTAAGTTGTTAGCCCCTCTTAGGAACTGTTTGATGAGATGGTGTGAGAAAAGAGGTGGCTCTGTGCTGCAATGAGCAGAGATGGCAGAGGCATGAATTTTAATAGAAGAGAAGGATAGACCCCTGTGTAGTAGGTCTGCTAGGTATTCCAGCATGAGAGGAAGGGAGGGCTGTGCTGTTTCGGCTCCCTTAGCCTGGATCCAGGTGCAAAACCTTTTCCACTTGTTAGCATAGGATTTTCAAGTGCTGGGGCATCTGACCTCATGTATAACATATAGGACTTGTTTGCTTAAGCTGGCAGCCTGAGGAGAGGTCAGGGAATAAGCCAGGCTGCCAAGTTCAGGGTCTGCAATTGTGGTTGCATGAATTCTCCATTCTTCTGGGTCAGGAGTGTTGGGATCTGAGGTAGGTGCCACGGTGGCAGGGGTGACAGGCTGTGCAGCAGTGGGTACCAGTGCCGGCATGGCCAGTCTGGGGCAAACAAGATTGCCCTTGGTTTTTCCTCCCTTATTTTGAGCAGTACCCTTGAAATGAATGGTAGAGGGGGGAATGCATAGATCGAGAGGTTTACCCATTGGAAGGCTAGAGCATTCCCTTTCCAGGTCTTGCTGTGATGTGCCCTGGTGCAAAATTTGCTGAGATGATGACTGAAGTGGGAGGCAAAGAGGTCCACCTTCGGGGTGCCCCATTTCTGGGTTACAAGGTTGAAGGTTCTGTGGTCTACCTGCCACTCATGTGGGTCTAGTAGGTTCCTGCTTAAGTTGTCTGCCAGAGAGTTTAGGGAGCCTGGCAGGAATTGTGCTAGCAGGTGTATTTGCATTACTGAGGCCATGTGCCAAAGGGCCATGGCGAGCCTGCAGAGAGGATAAGAGTGAGCCCTTCCCTGCTTGTTGATATACCACATCACTGTGGTGTTGTCTGTTTTGATCATTGGAGGCCCTGGGGAGAGTAGGGGTCTGAAAGCTGTCAGGGCATGCTGAACAGCTAGCATCTCTTTTTGGTTGATGTACAGATGTATTTGATTTGGCTTCAATGGCTCTGAATGCACCTGCCGTCCAGGTGTGCACCCCAGGCATAGTCTGATGCATCTGTGGTGAGGGTCTGTGCAGCATGGGGTTGTGAGAAGGAAAGTCACTTGTTGTGGTTGCATGCTGCTGCCCACCAAAGAAAATCTTTTCTTAAACAGGGTGTCATAGGTATGATAGTTTCCAGATTTTGAGAGTGTTGACACCAAAGGCTTTTTAGGTATCATTGTAGTTTCCTCATATGCAGTCTGGCATATTGAATGAGTAGAATACAGGAGACCATGAACCCCAGAGCTTGCAGGATTTTCCTTGCAGATAACTGGGCTCTGGTGGCTAGTTGAGAGAAGTAGCCTGTCAGGCTTGTTTTTGTGGAGTAAGGAAAGCCATCTGGGATGCTGTGTCCAGGCTTGCTCCCAGGAATACATTTTTTTGTGTGGGGACTAGTTTAGATTTATTTTCGTTGATAGTATACGCCAGGGAGGTCTGTAGGTCCTTTACAAAGGTCAGATGCTGTAACAGTTTTTCCTGACTGTCTGCCCGAATCAGGTAATCGTCCAAGTAGGGGTAAATTTGAATATTTCTTTGTCTGCAAAAAGCAGTGGCTGGAGCCAGGCATTTTGTAAAAACTCTGGGAGCAGTGGATAAGCCAAAGGGAAGCGCAGAGAACTGAAAGTGCATAAATCCTGCCCTGAAATGTAGATATTTTTTGCAAGATTCCCCAATTGGGATGTGTAGGCAGGCCTCTTTTTGGTCAAGGGTGTCTAATCAAGCATCCTTGGAAAGCATAGGAAGAAGCTGCTGGAGGGTGAGCATTTTGAATTTTGGTATCATCAGAAAGGTGTTTAGAATGGATAGATTGAGGATTGGGCACCAGGTGCCCTCTTTTCTGGGTACCAGGAAAAGTCTGGAATAGAAACATTGGCCTATCTGGTGTGCAGGAACATGCTGTATTGCCCTCATGAAGAGCAGGGAAAGGACTTGCTTTTTGGCCTCTGCCCACTGGTTTGGAGGAAGATCTGGGTACCCTTTTGCGGTTGGCAGAGTGTGGAAATAAAATTTGTATCCCTCGGACACTATGTTGAAGTCCCATTGGTAATAGAGGCCCAGTTATTTGCATGGAAGGAGAGTTTTCCTCCTAGGGGCACAAGCAAGTGGGCAGAGGTAAGAAGTGGAGGTGTAAAGTCATTGTGAGTTCTTACCATAAGGAGGTGGCTTAGCACTCCCTGTTTTTGAAGTGGAGGAACACCATTTCTTAGATCTCTGCATTCCCTGGGACTGCTGTCTTGGGGGGGGGGTCTGCTTCCCCTGAGTCTGGGGCTGAACTGGCCTGGAGGGGGCCGGAAATGACCAGTGCTTGGAGGGGCAATGCCTACTGAACCTCAGAGGCTTGACCTGTAAAAAGTCTAACTGTCTGCATAGATTTAGCTTTCTCTTCCATCTTTTTTAAGATCTCTTCTGCCTTGGTGCCAAACAAATTGTCTTTGTTCAATGGTGCATCCAAAAATTTTGATTTGACATGGTCTGGCAAAGTCTGTTCCTTAAGCCAAGCATGCCTTCTAAGGACAGAACCAGTGACTGCTGCCCTGCAACATGCTTCTAGGGCATCAAAGCCACACTGCAAGGTGTGCTTAGTAACTTGGTTTGCAGATTGCATAAGCTCTTGTAATTCTTTATTTTCTGCACAAACAGGAAAGGAAGATATTTTTGTCTGAGGAGTTCCATGGTATGCTGCTGATATTTCAACATGTGGAACTGACAATTTAGTGCTCTAATAGCAATAGTTGCAGAGGTGTATACTTTTTTACCCCATCTGTCTAAAGCTCGGGAATCTCTGTCTGAGGGGGTGGGATTCTTAGCTGAAGTTGCTTTAATTCCTTTTGTTCCTTGGGAGATGAGCTCTGGGTCAGCAGTAGGATTTTTGAAAATGAATTTGTGAGAGTCAGGGACTCTATAGTACCTGTCATATTTCCTGGGAGCAGGAGGAAGGGTGACAGGAGTTAAAGTACATAAAAACATCATCCAGGACAGCAGGAATGGCTAAAGGTCTGGGCTGTGGTAAATCTAAGAATTCCCTGAGTCTCTTTATTGACTGAGGATAGTCCTGACATTCCCATTGGAAATGCTCCCTTAAAGTATCTAGGTTTTCACCAAATGAAAAATCTTTGGGAGGAGAGGCAGAAGGAATGGATTCCTCATAAGCAGAGAGGGGTTGCATGTCTTCATTATCAGAAACCTCAGTCTCATCGGACTCCTGTTCAGATTAAACTACTGGGGACAAGTCTCTTTTTCTTTTGGAAGGGGTAGCCTGGCTTTCCCTAATAAGGTCTTCTGCCATTTTAAGCATTTGAGACTGAGGCATGGAAGCAGGTGCCTGAGCTTGGGTCGTCATTTTTTAGGCATAGTTCGTACCCTGGGCCTTACAAACTCGGTAGTTTTAGAAAGAACTGAAAATGTGAAAGAAGGCATCGGTTTGTGTTGAGCATTGGTAGTGCAAAGAACTTCCTCAAAAGCTGGTGCCAGCTCAGTGGCTCTGGACATATCCAAGGTAGAGACATCCGCAGGATCCTTAGTCGAAGAAGAGTCTCGCGGCATACCGGACTCCGAATGGTTCTCTGTAATGGCTTGTGAATCCACAGAAGCGGGCATCAGGGGCTGCGAAAGCACCTCACTGAGGAGAGGAGAACTGATGACTAGTTTAACGGAAGCGTCAGGAATTTTGGACCTGTGCGGTCTGTCTCTGTCTTTATCCTTACGTTTTTTTCGAAGATTGGTAGTCGGATGGCTTACCAAAGCCATATCAGAATACGAGGACGGAGAGTGAAAATATTTAACTATAATAAGGGCCTGATGACGTATAGTTCTGGCATTGAACAAAGCACAAAAGCGACAGCGAGGAACATCGTGGTCTGGGTCTAAACAGGTGACGTAGTAAGAATGGAAGTCTCTGTGTGGTATTTGCTTTCCACAGGTGAGACAATTGTTAACTTTTTCTGACATCGGTTAGAGCAAGAAAAAAGGATCCCCAACGGGGTACTTAGCTTTAGAAGATTTCAACTTCAATTTGGAAATGAAAACTCAGGTAGCGGCCAACCGGCACTTGTTCGAACTCCTTCTGCTTCTGGCTCCTCAGCAAGAATGACTGATGCAATGGCATCGGCTGCCTGATTTTATACCACTGATGACCTGGCATAAGTCCTGGAGTGACAGCAATTGACTCAGAAATACTAAGCCTCTGGTATTCGGGCCGACTGAGGGCTACCCCTGGCAGGATAACTGCAACAGTGAAACATGAAGAACATCAGCTAAAGTTGTGGCTTTCCTTGACTAACAGGGATGGTACCAGAGACAGAGGAGTGCATTTTTACCTAGAATTTTATGTTTGAAATATATTCTTTAAAACAGAAGGCAGCCTTTGAGTTAAAGCCTGCTTCCAGTTTATGAGCAGTGAGTGATCACCAAGCTCAAATGACATCTCCCTTGTTTGTGTTTATAAGAATTTTAATAGGTAGAATCTAGAGTGCTATAATTTAGTTCATTCTGGTGAAAATTTATACTACTAACCCAGGTGGCTACTGCTATGGGCTTGTTCACCCATAATGTGATACATGGCTCATATGCAATACTGTTACCTGAACCTTGATGCTAGATGTGTGCATCTTATCAAGGGTGTGTTTCTAGGAATATATGTAGCTATATACAGTGTAGAGTTGATTTATAAGACGGTGGGAGTATTTTTATATGTTGTTTTAAATTATGTCTTTCTATGTATGTGATTTTCATTTTTGTCTGTCCCATGATGAGCTGATTGCACAGAATCTCATTTAATCCACACCTGTGTAGATCTAAATGAAAATAAAGTTACTCTCACTTTTTGACTATTTCTGAATTAAGGAGAACAGTTTTGCGCATACCAGTCTTTTAAGCATTTCTTCTAAGGCTGCAAAGATGTAAATTGGCTTAATGTCAGAGGTGTTTTTAAGCTTTTTTACTTTACTCTGTGCTTTTGAAATAGAAAGGCTATAATGCACAGTGATGAACTGAAGACACTGGGGTATGATATGTACTTTTAAGGGAAAGTGAAGCTTGCCAATGTATCACTTAGGAGTAGGTACTTACAGAAATCTCTAAAGGAAACAAGAGTAATTCCCAGGAACTTAATAAAATCCACTAAAGCCAAGCTAAACTAGCTACCCACGCCAAAGACAATTACAAGGCCTTTTGTAGTTATGTTTGTAGTCGCCAAAGCACAATGCAGAAATGCACTGAGCTGATTGTAAATGGCCTTACCTACACTAAGACTGAAGATATAGCTAATCTACTAGCTGATAAATTCAGCTCCAACTTTACCTCCATCTCCCACTCCCTCAAGACATACCTGAAAATGTCTCTCGTCCGTATACCACACAAAACTATGCCCTAGAAGTACTATCAAAAGCTAAAACTACTGCATCTATAGGTCACAAAAATATCCTGAATGCATCTTAAATAGAGTGACGCAAGATTGAGCCACCCCTACAACATTATTTAACCTCAGCTTCCATATTTGTCTTGTACCAAGTGAATGGAGAACAGCTACAGTCATTCAACTGCATAAGAGAAGACCTTTCACAGAACCAGGCAATTACAGACACAAGTTTGATCAGCCTCACATAAAAAGCCACGGAAAGAGTTATCATGAAATTAATCACTAAGGACATTAGGAACCTTCAAACACTGGATCTGTTGTCAAGGGCAGGTCATGCTTATTCGACCTGGTGGACTTTTTTTGAAAAGGTCACTAAAGCAATGGCTAGAGGTAAAACTCTGCCCATTGCATAATTCAATCTGGCTAAAGCTTTTGATGCAGTTCCCTACTCAGGCATTGTAGAAAAGCTAAATAAACTGGGGTTAAACCCCATGTCACCCACTGAATTCCCAAATGGCTCATAGATAGGATGCAGGAAGTTAAAACAGGGGAAGCTGCTTCCAAAAAGAGATCAATCACAGTGGAGTCCCTCAGGGTGCTGTGCTGGGCCCTCTCCATTTTATATTCTACTTCTCTGAAGGAAAAGCCAAAAACAAAGGGCTCTGGCTAAGTTTTAAGGAAGGTTTGTCGCAAATAAATAACTGGTGTCAAAATCATGGACTGATACTAAATGCCAAAAAATGTATTATCATATATATTGGGAAGTTATCTACCCAGGGGAACTACTGCACTAACAATATTCCCTTAGAGTTGATCCAGTTGTTCTGGATTTGTGAACTTATGGGGATAGTGGACTAACTTTTGATGAAGATGTGTCCATTGTCAAAAGGAATTCCTTCAGTACTGCTCAGCTTATAAAGAAAGGGATGGCATCTAGTTCTAGAGATGTCACTGTCCCTCTTTACTTAGCCCTCGTTAGGCCAATCATTGAGAATAATGCCTCCATTGTCATGTAAGTGCTCAGACACATGCCACAAGTGGAACACACATACAGAGATACCTTTACTAAAAAGATACAATATCTAAACAACATGTCCTACATGGATCAACTAAAAAGCTCTATCACTGTACTGCATATCCCACAAACTGTTAAGATGTAACCAGTGACTGGTATATAAGTTGTCCTCTGACCCAGTACTGATAGATTTAATGCACATCAATGCTAATTTGCCCCAGGATTGCCTCCTGTACTACTAATGGATTGTGGCAGCTCCTAAATGTTTTATTCCATGTATGTCTCCCCTGAAATTATCTGTGATATGATATCAGTTATTCTCACAAGGGGTAATATATAATTAAACACCATGGGATGGGTAAGGCTAGTCTAATGCCAAATGTAGATTAAATAGATCCCAGGGTAAACCAAGGCAGGGCCAGTGATTTGGTGAATCAGGAGAGGAGCTGCAGGCAGCCACTAGTCTGCTGTGAGGAGCTATAAAAGGCAGTAACATAAAAAAGTGGTGGATGTTTAGTGTTTTGATCCTTTACACAGGTTTATCTTATGGCAACTATGTTTACAGAGGAGGTAATTAGAAATAATGCAATGGCTGAAACTCGGTGGGCTGAGTACTACCAGCTGTAGCCAAATTACAGGCAAGCATTCTTACTACAATAGAGGTGTGAAATGTAAATAAGGGGATCTGGATAGGAATTCAAGAGTGAGAAGTAGACATATAGTCACAACAATGAAGAATACAAGAGCTGACAATGAAGAAGTAAATATAAGTGGAAATTAGCCTAACAAAGAGGACCATGTATTAAGAAAATCTAGTAAAAATGGAGGTACAGTGAGAAATGAGGCACAGCGTTGCACAGAGATAAGGAATGGAGCAGGTACTTCTTAGCTGCAATACAAGCCATTCCCCAGAAAAATCACAAAAGTTCTGCTATGAATTGCTTTAACTTCTTGTCTCAGTTAAGTCAAATGTTAATATTCTAAATAGTGCATTGTCAGAATAGGCCTGCCTAGTCCTTGCTCCAGGCCCTGTACCCTAATCTCCATTGTATGGGGTACATGGATGCCATGGAAAACACCTCTCTCTCTCTCTCTCTCTCCCTAGATTGGAGAACAAGAGCTGATTCATTTACTCTCATTCCCCTAGGGGCTTTTGTAACACATGGACCACTATCTGAACTAATATTACCTGTGAAGTAGCCAACCATTCATACTTCTATGCCAAAAAGTCAGCTTAAACAGGTTCATAGGTACTTACTAGGCTACCAACCTTTGAGGATCTTAAGAAGCTTTGCCTTACATTCCCAAGGTAGCTTTTAACCCTTTAACCCAACTTTACGCAAAAATAACCCAGCATTGGGAAGAACACTGATGTGTTGGAACATTAACATGTTTCTCCTATCCATGAGGGATAGGGTGCTAAACCAGTGGTGAATTTGTGGTTCCCCTTCCGTTCATCCAAATTACATTTGAATAGAGTAAAGAAATACTTTGTTTTATGTGGAGTATATGGAAGTTCCAGAGAAGCAGTATTCTCAGTGATACAAATTTATCTAGTTAAACACATCGAGAGCCTTTGAGTGGGTGTTTATACGACTGGACTCTTGAATGTATAATAGTACTGACAGAATAGGGTCTGTTGAAGCTCTACAGGCAAGGTAGACGTAATGTCTCAGTAGGCTGTATGATACTGAGAATAGGGACAAGGCTTTGAGACAGTCTGCATAGTTTTTATGTTTCAGACCCGTAACATTTTAGTGACAAAGAGCTGTGGTCATTCCAGTTGCAAGAGGTATACAACTACATACCAAAATGGACATTTTACTTAATGATTGGTCTAATGACTGCTGAGTATAGTGGAACAATTACATGCCTGGATTTGCCCACAAAACTTTTAGATATAAGTTGTTCAAAGAAAAGGAGTTCCTTATAACAGTGGATATTTGATGATCAAAGGACTGTTCATTGCTGACATAATTTCCCAGATCCCTAACTATGGGTTCAATACATTCAGAATGTGTTGCCAATATTGTAGTTACAATGGGATATGTTAAGTGAGCAAGCATTAAGCATTATCTAACACAAGCACAGACAGGATTTACAGAGAGCCGTTGGGAATATTACCCTTATCCGATGCCCACATTATGCTGGGGTTGCAGGGAAATCAGGAACAAAAACTTCTGGTATTCCTTGAGTTATTTTCACATTAGAAGTTTATTTACAGGTGCATATAGCAAGGGTACACAGATGACAAAATCTGCAGGCTGCATGACTGTGAATGATAGTCTTTAGTAACTCAGTGGCAGAGCACAGATATGAATACCAAGTATGTCTATGTGCCAATGCTGGGTGGGTACATTAACATTTCTAAAACCTTAAACAGCTTTACTGCAATGTCTGGAAGTGGAGATATCTGCTAGAAGGGTATCTGAGTTGCAAGGTGTTATGGTAAGTCAACCCTTCCTCATTTTCCATAGGGACAGGGTTTCTCTGAGAACTAATCCTTCTTTTATGCTTAAAGTGGTATCCGAGTTTACTTTCAGCCAAACTATCCATCTTCCTGTTTTAATTCCTGAGCCTAAGAATGAGGGAGAAAGGATACACCATATCTTGGATGTCCATAGACATCTAAGGTACTATCTTGTCAGAACTAAATCTTTCAGATCTTTGGATCAATTGTTAACTTCTTATGAGAGTAAGAAGAAGGGACAACCTGTGTCAAAACAGACTATTTCAAAATGCTTGTCTAAGGCTATTACCTTTTGTTATACTCACCACAACAAATCTATTGCAGGCACTCTACCAGGGCCCTGGCTTGATCTGTGGCTTTTTGGAAAGGGCTGGATTCTAGAAGTATTCTTGGAGATGCTACTTAGTCCTGTGTACATAATTTTACAAAGCACTGTAAGCTTGATTCCTTCTCTAGGTCTAGATCAAGTTCTGCTAGGACCATTCCCCAGTGGCTCCTGGACTCTTCCCCTTCCTCCTCGCAAATATATTTAGCTATGGTAATCTACTCATATAGCTAAGGCTACTGCAGAAGTGACTGATATGATGCATGTAGTACAGTTGTATAAGTTAAACTTAGCATAACAGTAGATGTTCGATTAATCACTGCAGCAGTAGCCACATTTATCTTCCACCACCTTGTCTTTTGGTGTGTTTTTATGCCAGGGTTTAGACATTTATTTATTTATTTGCTATTCCTAGCATTGTCCTTTCAAGGCTCAGCCTCCCTCTCTCTGCTGGCGGGGAAGCTCTGAAATGCTTAGCACCCAAATTTGTCTTTTAGTCAGCTCATCTTGAGCTGCTTCACAGTTTGGTGCATGAAAGGTACCCTGAAGCTTTGTAAGCTGAATGGCTGTTATATCATAGACAGAACTTTGGAGAAGTTGGTGAACTTTTGAGCAACATGTGTCTATTTTTTAGGAAAGTACTTCTATATTGGACGGCTTATAAACAACCCTCAGGATTTAATAAAATCTGTATAGGCACAGTGTAGAGCCTACACAGAATGTTACCATGTCTGTGTATACACGGTTACTGAATCAGTGCAGGGGGTGGTGTAATGATAACCATGTCTGCAGAGGAGTAAGAGACACCCTGCACTGTGCTAATGTTTTATTTTTATCTATTTTTTTTTAAAGCATATTTGTGCGATGTGGAGTGCAGCAATGCTAAGCAGCAACCACAAATAAGACAGCAGACACCTGCCAGACATTTAAAAATAGAAACCGGATATCATTAATTATTTATTTAAATGTGATGTTTAAGTGCATCCAAGTGTGTCTGCATAGCGTAGCTCGCAGCTATGCACTGCTTATAAGTAGTTCAGTGGTTTATGTGAAGGTATACCAGATTTTGTTAATATACATGCAGCTAAATGGGTAGAGTGATGGCTTCATGTGCAGAACGTCCAGTGTTTGAATATATGGAAGGGAAATTAGTATTTAATTTTAATATAAAAATTTTGCAGACTAATTTAAAATATAGCTCCGCTGTGCTGTGCTCTGCTGAGACCTGCTATGTGCAACATAAATATGACAGCTGCCAATGTTTATGCACTGCTTAGCTGGTTTGCATGCTGCTAAGACTCAGGTTCTACGAGTTTTCTCACTTCTTAGCTCAGCTGCGCTGGTTTGTGCTAAGTGACGCAGTGCTTTTTGGAATGATGCCCAATGATGTATAAGGACAGGGAAACAGCCTATTTTAAGCCCAAATGGTGGCAATACAGCAGAATCCATTGGAGTTTTTCCTCTGACAGGTGCTATGGCTGGTGTTGGTGAAAGTGCACACTTTTGAGTGTAGTGTTGGGGCATTCTGGAGTCCAAGGTCATGGTTGGACTCCTAGTTAAAAACCATGATGACCAGCTGCTGCAGGGAGGTTTCCAGGGCTCAGAGTGTAAGGCAGAGGCCTGAGACTGGCTGGCCAGAGAACTCACCAGTGCTACTGGTATTCACCGCACAGGTGAGCAGTGTCACCACCATCATGACCTGAAATGATGAAAGGGGGAACCCTTGGACACCTGGGTCCAAGAAGCTCGAGCAGGGAATGCCCCACAATTATGTAAGTAATTTTACCTCTGTTTCACCAATATCTAACGTGAATGTCTGCAAAACTGGTATGCATAATGGTGTACATCTCTCCCAACAGCTGCAGAAGAGAGGGTTTGCAATGTTGAGTCAGATGCCAGGTGCCTGACCAGGTTACGCCATGAGTGTGGTGAGTACAGATGCATTATGGTAACTGTAGTGAAATAAGCAAGAAAGGGTACAGTATTAACTGTGTGACAGTATATACAATAAAGTCTGTAGGGCAACACATGTGGAATTAGAGCTGTATTGTAAGAAGTGAATAATGCCAACTGTAGTGGAATAAAAACATGAAACAATACCAGTAACTGCATTAAAGTATGCACAATAAAGTCTGTAGTGCAATAAATGTGGAATTAGAGCTATATTGCAAGAAGTGAATAATGACAACTGCTGTGCAATAAAACATGAAACAATACCAGTAACTACATTAAAGTATACACAATAAAGTCTGTAGTGCAATAAATGTGAAATTAGAGCAGTATTTTAATAAATAAATAATGCCAACTGTTCTCCAATAAAATATGAAACAATACCAATAACACCAAGGAAAATGGTGTACATCACGATTGTCTTGTAACCATTGCAGTAGAGCTGTACGCATTCAGACTGTAAGGTAAGGTGCTGCAGTCAAGTATAATACTGTAATAGCTGTAGAATGCAAATCTAATGGCTGCCAATTGTATTGTTTAACTCATATAGTACTGTTCAAGGCGGTCTCTAGGCAAATATTGTTCACATAATGCTCTTGTCATCCACAAACATCAGGTAATCAGGGTATATGGGTAAGGTATCCAACTCCATGAACTGATATTATTTGCTGACTTCACAGATATTTCAATCCAGTAACAATAAATTGTGTATACCAGCATTGTTTATACTGATATATAGTGTACCTACTATATGCATTGTGCTTGTATTTCATGCATGTGTGTTCTACTGCCACTGCAGTCTATTATAACACTGTAGTAGTACTGCTAAATCATATTTTGTTCCCAGGTAAGCTCTAGGGAAATATCAGTCAGTCAGTAATCAGCAGTGACTTAGTAGCTCAGTTTGTTAAATGCTCTGTATATAGTACATTTTGCCACACACAGACCAGGGATTGAAGCTGGTGCTATGTAGCACTAAATATTACAGTAGCAGTCACATAATGCTCAGAAATTCTCTCTCTCCACAGGAACTACAGGTAAATGGGTGAGGTAGGCCATATTATATGCACATAATTGCGTGTTTAGCAAGAATGTGAAAAATCAGCAATGTGCAGTCAGAAATAATATGTGTAATCCTGGTATGGCTGTATGCCTGGATTGTCTGTTAAAAGTTGCTGCAGTTGATTAATACATTCCATGCAGATGTCCCCTGCAGTCACTGCTATTTGGTTCTATTCCCATCCCTGCCAACCAAGGCATGACTGCTGTTTAGTCTCTGTACTGTACACATACATGTCTCTCAAGTGTCACAATTTCATGTTATGTAATTAATAGTGCATAATCCACCTGTTACAAGAATACCATGGCAATGAGTACTTAGATTGCAAAGTATCACCATTTCAGCCCACAGAACATCTTCATAGTTACACAATTCCACCTGATGTGGTGTAAGTGTATACCCGCAGTTGTTACCGTTTGGCTCATGGTGTCCCATTCATATAGCTTGAGAGGTATGTACATGCTACATCAGCTAAATGAGACTTGTATTCACTGTACACATAAAGAAAATACAGACCCGTAGAGTAGATAGTATTACCTTTGTTAAGGAAATAAGGTGCAATGCTAGTAATGGACTGATTTTCTCTCTCTTCCCACCCCTTATTTTCATTTATTTATTACTGTTATTCATTGGTTATGGTTTATTATTAACATATATTGTTACATTAACTGTTTTTTGGGACATGTGTTTTATTATTGTTATGTATTATAATGGATGCATATTAACATATCGTGTTAAATTACATATTTTGTTGGCTTTATGTTGTAAATGTTACTGGCATGCTGTTATACTGACTCTTCTATTATTTATTGCTGTGTTTCACATAATATGCATTGATATGTAACTGCATTATTTCCAATGTTCTGTCATGCTATTACTAACAAAGTTTTGTTAATATCAGACCTATACTTATTGCTATACCTCCATTACCATAACACATCAGGGTAGACTGGTTCTTGGTGATCCACATACCTTGCCTTAACTGGCCATGACACCGAGTCCTAGCAAGTCTGGGATCCAGGCTGGTGGTGACCGCTCTGCTGCTCCTGCACCACCTGTGGCATCGGGTGGAATGACCTCAGGGGAATGGGGCCCAGACTCCCACTGTGAGAGGTGGCAGAGGGGCTGCATTCACCCATGATCAACTGCTGGTCATGGTGTGCAGGATTATTCACCAGAGCTATAAATGCAGACTGTGCCAAATTGAGAGCACCCTGGCCAACCTGGCGAAGCAGGTTCACCCTGGTGCCCAGCCTCCAGCACAGCCACCCTCAGGTCGGTGAAGAAGCAGTGTCAACTGTCCCATGGGTGGGGATGCGAGTCATGCTGCTGCTGTCTGGAAGGTGTTTACCCCCCTCATTTGTTACACATTGCCCCTGTCTGCTGTCTTGTCTGTCTGCAAATGCAACCTCTCCTACTCAGCTTGCCTCCCCTCATGTACCTATGTCCCTTCCCCTGCATTTCACTCTCACCTTAAAAAAAAATGGGCACCTGTCCCAAAGAAAAATATCATCCCATACATAGCTCTCCATATCACACACGTGTCCACTGGACACCACTAATCTGGTCTAACTGACTTGTCAATACATTTATGTTGTCCTCAAATTGACTTGTCAATACATTTATGTTGTCCTCATCCCTCTCTCTAGGGTTTGAGAGGGTCTACTTTAATTAAACAAAAATGGAATCCGTTGAATATGAATCCGTCGACAGCGAAACGCGGAAATGAATGCACTAAATAGCAAAATTGGAAATGTCGAACTGTTACAGTTGGCCCATCTGTGGTATAGCTCCATAAGGTAAGTGTGCAATAGTTACGGACCTTAGGGTTAGGGCGCGGATTAAGGTAAGTGCATAGATAGGTAATGTACGTAAGGTTTAATGTAGGGTTTTGTTAAGTGTATGTGTGTGGAATATTTACTTTGTGTGGGTATAGTTCTGTAGGGTAAGTGTGCGGTAGTTACGGACCTTAGGATTAGGGAGGGGTTAATGGTAGTGCATAGATAGTTGTGTATGTGGGGTTTAGTGTAGGTTAAAAAGTGGGGTTTTGGTGTCTTAATTTAGGCTTAGTAGTAGAGTTTTGGTTAGTGTATGTATGTGTTTTTTGTTGTGTTTGCGTGGGTAGTATGTTATGGGTGGTGGGGTTGGCCAACTATTGCGCTTTCAATGTTTAAATTTCACGGTTTTGCATGTTCAACATTATCGCGTTTCACTGTTTATGTGTTGACGGATTCATATTCGACGGATTCCGCTTTCATTTAATTAAAGTACACCCGGTTTGAGAGTCCAAATTCATTAACAAAATCTGTCAAAATGCACAGCTGTTACTGTACAAGATATGAATAGCTATGGCTCTTTCTACGCCCTTCCTGCACATACCTAACTGCCTTTCACTATGTTTTCCTCCTGCTTGCCCCATTTCACCATTTTCATATTACCCTCTTTTTCTTTTCTTTATATTATTTTAGTGCAGATTTGTGCAGAACTAAGTGAAGTGGCATGGTGTGGCACATTGTGCTGCTTTGCTTAGCTAAGTTTAAATGAGCTTTAATGGTTAAATGTGTTTATTATATCATTAGACAGATGTACAAAATAAAAACCTCTGCCAAGTTTCAAACCCAGGCCCTTCTCACCTACAGCCCACTGCATTAATCCACAATGCCACACATATCTGATTTAAAACAGGTGTTTCCAGCAAAACATACTGATTGCCACTTACAATCATTAGGCATGTAACTGAAATAAAAATGAATGGGAAAAATGGGAGTGTACCTTGGACTCTGATGCAATAATACACAAGTAGACAACCAAAGACATAATAATGGATATAAGTGAGGTCTGTGATAGCAGGCATATGTGCCCTTTTATCAGCAACTTGTGGAAAGACACCTGCTATGGCAGCAATGGCAAAGTACATGTACAATTGGGACCCTGGTGCAGAAATACAGCCATACAAAGCCATGCACATACTGATGGATGTAGAAATTTTCACACAGCCTGTATATGTGCACATATATCTTGCAAATGCAGATGTTTTTGCAGTGACTCAGTAGAACAGTCTGTTAAATGCCTTGCATGCAGTACATTTTGCCACACACACAGTCCTGGGTTCAAATACAGTTTTGTGTTGCAGTTCAATTACATTATTGTGAAGGCAGCAAGTAATGAGCGAGTCATGCAGTTCTAATCCACACAGGTTACTGCTAGTTAATGAACTGCTAGCCAGTGTTGCAAGTCAGAGACCTGCAAGTAGGGACACACTGCACATATCTGTATAGCCTAACAATATGTTGCCTACTACTCTGTTATTGGCACCATTGCATAACAGATGTACCTTAATCACATGCGTCAATCAGATTGTACAGGGTACCCTTACCCTGGCTCTGCCATAACGACAAGGTTGATACAGCCGCCACAGTTACATGTGCAGCTTGCTGTCCTCAAAATTGTCCACACTCCCCCCTCATGTGCGCTGGGCTGCAGAAGTTGCTGCAGCCTGTAGCATACACAGCTGTATGTAAAAGTAGCTGCTATAGACCTACCATACCTCCCAACCTTCTAGAACAAGGGATCTGGACAAAGACATATGTAATGGGGGGGCAAAGTCCCACAGATAGGGACATGTGTAATGGTTTGCCCCTACAAAGATAGTAGGTTGATAGAATGACAGCTACTGCATTAGCATGCATATTCTGATGGGTATGAAGTCTGACACTCTGTGTTTCTTTCCTTATCGACCTCAGTCCACAATGTTTGCCAGTGAACTGCCAGATGACCACAATGTCATGGGACACTGACCACACATAGGCAAAACTGTGGACGTACTTCATAAATCTCTACAGTTGACAGTTATGGTACCTACCCTCTGCAATGCTGTACTCTCCACACCTCAGTAAAATCCATCTTAACAACTAAGAAAGGGGCCAAGGTCTACATGAAGGCCTTATATATTACACTGTGGGGGGCATGTCATTGGCCAATGATAGTGCAATTCAGCTGTTTTGGCCATAATTAGCAATGCTAAGCCACTGATTAGTGTAGAGGTCATTACTTGCTAATGAGCAGTACCTTAAAAAGGCAAGCAGCTGGTTATGGGGAACAAGTCTGTATGAGACTTACCTCAGAAAGAAAGCATATTTTCAAAAGATTACCAGAAGCAAAGTTCAAGAAAGGAATACTGTATTCCACCAGGTATGTAATAGATTTCTCCATGTAACATTATGCAGATGGGAGGATGGAGGTATGGGGAATGGGAATAGAAATGTCTTAGATCTATGGTAATGACATGTCAGTGATAGTCTGCTGTCCTACACCTGTAGGCATGCCTCTTAACTGTCCATGATTTGCAATCACATCTCAGCTCTGTCCCTGTTAATCCCCTCCTACAACGGTTGGCTGTTGTAGGAAAGCTAGTGTATTACACATAATACATCGTGACAATGAGTAAGGGTGTACACTCCTGTAATGTCAAATTGTGTATTGTAATTCACCTCTATCATTCAGTCACTGTCTCACATACATAGTTCTAACATTTTAAATGTGTCCCTGATGTACTCTGACTAAGTCCCCATTTCTGATGATATATGTCCCTGTTTGGTTGATGGCTATGCCTAACATACCTATCAACCCCTTATAGCATGAACGTAGGACAAAGCCATAATTTATGGGGTGACCAAGGCCCAAACTCAGGGACAGTGTTTAAATTTAGTCAGAGATCCACAAGTTTGTGTGAAAATAAACAAAACTATGAGGCAAACATCCTGACATTCTGCAAACATCTGCATAGTCAGGAGGTATGATGCCTACATTGAACCTATACTACAGCAGGTTTGCATTTTTTTCTGTCATTCTGGCACACTGGTGTTGCTGGACTGTCCCCATATAATTGTTGTAATAGCACACTGCTATTTGTCTGACAGATGCTGTATGACATAGTAGTGGGAGTTTGCCCATATGGGACACACCACAGTAGACTGCAGTGATGGGTGTTGAAACTTAGAGCAGAATCTGTCACGGCAGACAGGGACATACCACAGTATTGCTACTATCTTGGTGGTATTCACACATGTAGAGTGTTGCCAGGCTGTGGGGTATGACGTGTGAGGGAGCAGTGGCTAGTGCAAGCCATTATGGGTGTGTTGGATCTGTATGTATTGGATGTCCACATATCTGGTCCTGTAATGTGTTCCCCTTTTGTTGTCTTTCAGGAACCATGTACCACAGAAGATATGCCCCGCTCTCAGAGGCAGACAATGACAATAGAGGATGGACTGACAGCACCATCTGATTTTGTTGTCCAGCGGGAGGCATAATCGGGAGCAGCAGGCAGCATTGTGGGCAGACCTTGTATGGGATGTCAATCAGATTGGCCAACAGGACAGGACCTATGAGCAGGTCTGACACTGGGCCAAAGATTTACTGAATGCTGCATGACGAAGGGCAGCTCCTGTTGCCAGGGATTGTGCTGCTACCAGTGGAAGGCCTGCAACAGAGCAACCACTCTCAGCCACAGAGGAATCCCTGGTGAACCTAGGAACACATGACAGCTCCCAGGCATCCATCATACCATACATCATGGAGGTGAGTGCCACAGTGTCCACAACAGAGGAGCATCTTGGTAAGCATACTGTGTTCACCGGTGTGATACTGTATCAGTCATTATGGCAGGCTGTACATAGCTGTATATGAATGTTAGGTCTATCTGCATTGGGGGGGGGGGGGTTAGGGTTAACATCTGCTGTGCACATATACTCAGAATGTCAGCAGTATAGCCAGTATCATCATAACTGCTGTACATGTGGATATATGCACATATTACCTTGTAGTTCTGCAACCTTTGGTGGTGCTGACAATACCTCTCCCTCACCTTTCCATAGGTCCATCAGGTGTGGCCCAAGTCCATGGTCCTGTACTTGGTAAGAGTGATGCTGTTTTTTACAGATGGTATATACCCTATGAAAGTTAAGGGCTGCCATATTACCTTATGTACAAATGTTGTGTTTAGCCAGAGTAGAATATTTGTATATTCCATTTTGGAACAGTTAACTACGGTTCATAGACTGGTTAATAAGAGAAGTGTATTTGAAATACCATCAACACGTCTGCACTTATAGTTATGAGGGGCTACACAGCCTGGTATACATGAGGCAATTACTCCAAGATTTTTATTTTTATTTTTTATCATTTTGTTGACCAGGAAAGTCTGACTAGGACAGAGCCTATTTTCAGTGGAGGCCTGGGAAGAAAAGCTCCAGAGACATGTCTTTGGATTGTGGGAGGAAACCGGAGTACCAGGAGGAAACCCATGTGAACACAGGGAGAACATGCAAACTCCACACAGAAGGCACCACAGCAAAGAATTGAACCAGACAGCCTCCTGCTGTGAGGTGACAATGTTAACCTCTGCACCCTTGCACCACCCCTAAGATGCCTGTTCAAACACAAAAGGGAGATGCTACATACCTGAGGCAGTGACACTAATACTGGCATATGATTTTCAAGACAGGTGTACTGGGTTTTGTGTGTAGTTCTATCACATATAGTGTCATATTGCATACCTTACAGGCAGTGTGTACTGGCAACTTTACCTGGATGTGGCTGAAGTGCATATAATAAATGGCTTGACTTGTCTGTGTATGTTGTTGTGAGGTTGTCTGTTGTGCATGGGAGTGGAGATGAGAAGATGTTAGATTGGTAATGCAGTTGTGGATCCTCATTTGTATGAGTCTCTGTGGATTACCCTACATAAAAGTGCAGGTAGTAATGTACTGGTTTTATCTTGGTTTTCACAGGTGACTGGGGGAGTTGGAGTCTTTCCCCCTCACAACCTAATGCCAGTGTCTCATCAGACTCTGATGATGATGGTGGCCAGATTGAGGCACAGGTGGGGCTGAATCTGTCCCAGAGGTTGACATCCCTCTTCTGCTCCAATTGTCACCACACACAGTCAGTATGCCCACACATACTCAGTCCCCAGAGGCCACAGATATTGGACAGTCAGAGGGTTGCAACTTTAAACAGGACAGTGTGGCAACTATGGTGTCAGTGAGTGCAGACACTGGCCATAGCCAGGGAGCAGGTCTCACACAGGTGGACTGACAGGGGTGCTCACAGGAGGACTGCTGTCCATCCACCACCTGTTGCAGGTGTCACATCAGGGGTCACTCAGTGCATGTTTTTGGCCTTCATGGCGGCACATTCTCAATGCAACACCAGATGGATGCTTAGGGGTATGGACGCAGCACAGTCTGACATCCGTGACTGCCTTCACCACAGTGGGGACACCCTGGATTGGTTGATTGATACAGTGGGCTGAGACAGTGTCTGTCTTGGACCGCACATTGTCTGTGGTGGAACATCTGGTTGGAGTTGGGCATCAGACACGTGGATGTAGATCAGCAATACCATATGCTGAGAGTCCACATGGCTGTGTACAGTCACATTCCTGTAGTGGAAGTGCCCCAGCGCTACAGAGGGAAGTGTGCTGTTCACACCATGACATGACACACCACAGTCACATGGTCCTGAGTGGTCCTGTGGGGGACACAGCCCCAGAATTTTGTGAGGAAGATGCAACAGAACTGGGCTCAAGTTAGCTGTGTAGGAGCATGCCCAGTGGGACTGTCAGTACTTACAAGGTGACTCCTGGCCAGAGCTACCTGCACTCCAGGCTATGATTCTGTGTGCTACAGACATTGGCAGATGCAGTTGTTTCCGCAGTACAGCAGTTCCCTGACATTGTCCATGGCATTTCCTGGCTGTGTGCTATAAATAATATTTGATTGGGGTACATAATGTAACACCACCTACAGGGTGACAGTCTGTATACATCTCACTGTACATGTTTTTTCATAATGTCCAGCATTTCACCTCTTATATTTGTGGTGTTCCAGTAAAATGTTGTGTAATGCAGTCAGTTAATAGTAGTAACTACAGGCAAACATTTGAGTGTTGGACTTTATATCCTTCAAATATTCTGCACTGATGCAAACAGCTTTTTTACTAGCCACCTTCTAGGTTAATCAGGGCATGTGAATATCTGTCTCTAGTTTTGGCCCTTTGCCCCCCATTCTCTCTGGCTTTGCTTAGCTTTCATGCACAGACTGAGGGGTATGACAATCTGTGGGAACACCACCATATGACTACCTCACATGCAAAAGATGTGGATACTGCCATATCAAACCATAAACACTATAACCCATGCTAATGCCCCTAGCCTACCAAGCCACACAGGCTACCAAACAGGGATGTGTCATTCATCACACAATCAACAACATACAGACATATATTGTCACCCTGCATTGCGGGAGGCATAGAAGGTGTGGCCAGGTTCTATGTCACAGTCCTGGAATTGGCTGGTCTGCTGATTTCTGTTACAGCAGTTGTATCGGTACACTGATGTGTTGGGACTGGGGGAGACCAGCCCATGCTCTGCTGGCATAGACAGTTGTGCAACTGTCATGTGACTCCACTGTTTGCCATCTCCCTTGAATAAAGTAGTGAATTTTTCAGCCATGTGGCCTAGTGCATATTATGAAACACATACTATTGGACAGTGTACCTGCTGTCCCAAGTGGCTGTTAGATTACTCCAAGTAGCCAAATAGCCCACTATATTCCCTTGCACACATGTGGTGGGTCCATACATATGCTACCATATTCTAGTACCCCTTACAAGTGGTAAATAGGTGACTGACTTACCTTGCAAATGCAGCAGTTGACAGACCTGTAGTTCTGATGCATGCAGTACACAGCCAATACATGGTTAGGTACAGGTTGTGGGACTGGCATCATTTTTACAATTATGTATGCGAGTCAGAGTGAGGTGTCAGTCCCTAGGGCCCTAGGTTGTCAGTGGATGTGCTATGCATTGTCTCTTGGCCAAGGCCAGGGCATACTGGGCATGCCTACATCTGCCTACAGGGACAACCTCAGGAGTTTCCTCCTTGGAGTCCCCCTGTGAGTGTGGCTATGGTGACATAGGCAATGGAGGCTGTGTACCCCTTCCCTTTACTGATCCTGCTGCAGCTGTTTCTGCAGGATCATATTTTGTAGCATGATACATAGTGTGAACATCTGTGCACATGTGGCTGGAGAGTACTGCAGGGTTCCCCAGATATATCTAGGCACCAGAACCATGACTCCAGCAGCCCATACACACACTCCATGATGTTCCTAGTTTGTGCATGTGCCTCATTATGGTGTTTTTCTGTGGGTGAGTGTGCATTTCTGAGGACTGTCATCATTCATGGTTTCAATGTGTAGCCAGCATCTCCCAGTAAATGGCCATGTGGCATGACCCCTAGTAAACATCTGGTACAGCTGTAATGCATGCCAGATATGGGAGTCATGATAACTACCAGGGCTGCCAGCACATCCATTCATGATAATGCCATGGGAACTGCACACGACCTTGGCAGTTGATGGAGTGATACCCCTTGTGGTTGACGTAAATTTCTACCCTCCTCACTGAGTGGTGCGTTGATGTGTACATGAGTGCTATCTATGGCACTCAGTACCTCAAGGTAGTGTGCTACATTGTAGAAATGTTGCATATTGCTAGCCCTCACCTCAGGGGTGAGGGGGAAAAATGTGCTCACCTGCATGTGGTAGCATGGCATACAGGAACTGTTGGAGTATCCTGGATGCTGATGCCTGTGAGACCCCCATCATGACCCCAGTAGGTCTTTGGAAGGTACCTGTGGCTATTATCCTAAGGGCTACATGTACTTTTGTTTCCACTGCGATGGGTTCCCCTCTGTTAGCTTTGGATCTGAGTTTTGGTCGGCAGAGCTCAGTGAGTTCCTATGGTATGTCCCTGTCCAACCTGAAACGCTCTACAATCTCCAGCTCATGTAGCTCCCGGAAGGTTACCCTGGGACTGTATACTCTTCCCCTTCTCAGACTAGGCCTATGGTCAGCAGCAGCAGCACTGACCTCAGCATCTAGCACATACAGATGTAGCAGACCTGCAGTAGCTCTTAGCATTCCTTCAGTTAAAACTTCCAAGTCTGTACTCCACTGGTGCAGAGTATGGGGTGAAATCAGACTGTAGGGTGTATGCAACCTTTATAGTGCTCTGCTGTAGGTGCAGCCTTTATGATTGCTACCTATGATGCATTCCACTTGCCAAGTACATCATTAAGGACTGTTAATGCCCCTAGTTTGAAACATGGGTTATCAGTACTTAATATATCATTGCCTTTCTCAGCCAATTTTTTTTTTTTGTTGTTTTTTTTAACAGCCTTCCTCACTCAGCACTGTGGCATGCTGCACACACACTTGCCACAAAGGTAAACAGTGCTCAGCAGTCAGTGTACAAGCTCCCATGAAAGATCATGCTCAACACAGTGGTGTGCCACTCAAACATGTTCAAACACAATGAAACACGTCCCCCAATGGTAAACAAAGCATAGCCGACACTGTACACCCCCCTGCTCCTCAGAGTGCTGTGCCACGCAAACAGGCTCTGCTGAGCTCCAATGAGCTTACAAGTTCTCAGACACACCATCCTTTGATATCAGCTACGTCTTCTGTGGACACTAACATGGTTCTGTGCCTACACGAGTGGGATCTGCAGATATATATAACCATTTGTGATATTCAGTAACCCCATCTCATTTTCATAGGGATCCGTGCACACAACCTGGAGACAACACTGTTTCAAGCCCTGCCATTGTAGATAGTCAATGCAGGGTCCTATAAAACATTACTATCACATACTAATAACTTTGGTTTTTACACTTTTTTTTTTTTCATAAAAGCATGTTTGCACACTGCGGCACGCCGCTCAAACATACCCAGACTATTAAAAAAAATAAAATTACTCTAAATTATTTTCCATACGGTTATGGACACACGGTGGATAGTTTTGCACATATCTCTGTCTGCTATGCCATTTCTGTCCATTTAACTGCACTTTTACAGCCCCTGTTGTCTGTTTTACATCCTGTACACAGGGTTTTTCCGTGTACACTATGGGCACCAACACGGGGTCTGCAGGACTGCCTATCTGCTTGCTGGATTTCTCTACCTCCCCCATTTGCATACAATTCACTTGCTTATGAGGTGCTTTGTACGCCATGTATACTTCCATGATGGTGAGCTCATCCGCGCTGCTCAGCTCTGTTTACTGGATCACAAACCAGCTTATTTTCATGTAAGCAGTGTGCCACTATGCTTACATGGAAAAACAGACCATGTAGGATTTATTAAATTCCCCCAAAGGGATTGTATCTAAGTCTAGAGATGCCAGTGTCCACCTTTGCTCAGCCCACATTAGGCCAGTCATTGAATATAATGCACCCTTTGGCATGCATCTGTCTGGACACATGCAAATGGAATGCCCACAGAGATACCTTGCTAAAAGGATACAGGGCCTAAACAACATGTCCTACATGGACCTACTCAGAGTCCTGTCACTATTCTCATAGTCCTACAGACTGCTAAAAGGTGAACTGTGCCTGATACACAAGGCATTCTATGACCCATTACTGATGGATTTACTGTACATTAGCAAGTCAAATGTCATCAGGAATACTCAGTCTACAAATCTAAACCTCTTCTAAAACATCATCAGAACAGTTTGGAGGGACAGCTATACTTGACAGAGGATAGCTCTGCTATGGAATAAACTCCCCCTCCACATAAACAATGCTCATCCCTGTCCATTTTCAAATGTAACTTTGATCTAAAGATGGGATCATAGGATCGCAGGAGATTACTAGGCTATCATCCCAGAAGCCATTTTAAGCGTAGCAGTTTCATCCCAATGGAATGCCATAGAAATTCTAGTCAATACCAAAGAATGCATTTAATGATAACTGCCTATGTCCTGGAGGGTCGTGGGTGCTATCCCCGGTAAGAATTAACAGTGCTCCCTCTACTCTTCCTCTTGAATAGTGTCATAGAGGTGCTCTGTTTCACATGAATTGGTAGCCTGTTCCAAAGAGACATCAGTCACTGGGAGAGTAATTTGTCCCTCCAGCAAGTCCTATTTAAATTGTAGGCCATATTTAGGTCACTGGAATGGGTAGCCCTAGTCCCGTTTGATTTATGGATATGGTGTGTATTGTGTGGAAGCATTACATTTACCCCAGGACTACCACTGTACTACTAATGGACAGAAGCAACTCTTTAATGCTTTATCTCATGCATAGGTTCTCTCAAATTATCAATGGTATGACCCCAGTTATTCTCATTACGGGTAATATATAATTATAAATAACCTAAAACAGGTCTGTGTAGTCTGGAGCAAACAGCAAGTGGTAAGAACAGTCAATTAATAATTTCAAATTCCAAAATGGTTTTGGAATACAGTATTATATAAGAATATTATATAAAAAGAGAAAGAAATTGCTTAATGCTTATAAGACTTGGTCTCATTTTCCTATGTTAAAAGAACATTTAAACAAACTAGTAAAGAGGTTAGAGTAACCATTAGGAACCTTAACACTGAATATCAACTTAAACAGCTACTAACATCAAAAATAACTACAAAACCTTCTTTAGCACCATCAGGAGTTAAGAAATAACACCCAAAAATGTTTACAGACAGTCCACAATAATACTGCCCATGATCTAAAGGAAATAGTTAATATCCTAGCTGACAAACTTAGTTTAAATATTTCTTCACTCACACATATCTATTCCAGAGATACTAGATTCCCAGTCACTCTCTGTAATTACTGTGGAACAAGTTTTATCAGCCCTCTCAAAATCTAAGAGGACCTCATCCATGGGTCCTGATAATATACCAGGTTGTTTGATCATCAGTGCCAAATATGGCTTCTATGAATCCCTACTTAACCTGTTTCATTTAAACCTCTCCACTGGTTACATTTCTGAAGTCTTTAAAATAACCATTGTAATGCTGTTATGCAAGGGTGACCCGGCTGTGAACCCTGCTAACTACAGACCTATTAGTCTCATATGTAAAGTTATGGAACGTAATATCTCACTCCTCATTAATCTGAGTATTGAAAGTTTCTTGACCATGCAACCTTATCAATTTGGCTTTGTCAAAGGAAGGTCTTGCCTCTAGCTTCATTCATATTTTTGAAAAAGTTACTGAAGCAGTGAGTAGCAGTTATACAGCACAGGCAGTAAACCTGGTCCTGGCCAAGGCCTTTGACATAATTCTCCATGCAGGCATTATTGGCAAAGCTAATTATAAATCCTTATGTTATACAGTGTATAGATAACTGCTTGTCTCAGTAAACCCATGTGGTCACAGATGCCACTTCTGACATCAAATATATTACCAGTGATGTACCATAGGGATCAGTATTAGGCCATATCTTTTACTTGGCATCAATTTATCAGACATTCTAGCTAACACTTCTGGTCAATGGTTATCAAAGTTTGCAGACAACTGTCAATTGGGTAGAATTGCTCCCTCATGGGTTAGACCACGTTAGCAATGGTCTCAAGTTAAAAAGCAAAAAATCTAAAGATGTAGCATATTTCATTTCGATAATCAAAACATTTTCATATACCATATAGGCGGCACTCATCCTGCCAATCAGGCTTTGTGATAAGGAAATCTAGGCACTCCTGCTGATAATTCCTTATCATCTGACCATCATGTCTACACAACAGTTCAGAAGACCTGCCATATGGCTCAACTAATTTCCAAAGACATCTCTACTAGACCAAGAGAAGTCTTAATTTTCATCTTCTAAAAAAATCAGTGGTCACAAAATTCTTAGACTGGCAGCTGTTGCTCTGTAGTCATTCTCTTATAGACATTGTGGAGATTAATGCCTAGCCTTTTGAGTCATGAAAGATCCACCCTCTTTGACCTCCTATTCCTTTGCAGAAAAAAATATACCCAAAATGGCTCGCTAAAGGAAACAGATACACTGGCATAATAGATTCATATCTCAATGTAGCCATCATCTCTGCAACAAACTTGCATGCATTTCAAGCAGAGTAGTAGCCTTGTCACCTTCAAAGTAAACCTAGATAATTGGATGGGTAGTTTCAAATTCTACCCTGGTCTATCTTGTCTTGCCCTCCATAAGCATGGAGGGAACTTCTGGATATGGGTTTTGGTTAAACTTGTGATGCTCTGGAAAACATATGAATATAAACTGCAAATTGTTTGGGGAAGTTTATGTATGGACTATGGCTATAGTCTAGTATCACATAAATATGGGAAATGTCCTGATCACTTACGTTCACAAAATGGTTTGGGATGGTCCCAGTGTCCTGATTTTGTACACTGACTCCGTATGCTGCCAACAAGCTGGAAGCCACTTCTACATTCGTACTCTACAGTTGTACCTTCGACAGGTGTAAGTTCCATACTGTGGACATGTGCTCGTCCGTTCTCCAAGTTAAGCCACATTTTGGAGCAGTTCCGCACTGAAAGATAAAATCAGGAGTGATGACTTAAAGTCTATCTTCTTAAGGCTGTGAGCTAGCTCTTTTACAAATGACAACAGGTAGTTTTAGCATTTTCGCATGTTCAGTTACAAAATTGCAATGTTAGTAGAGTTTTGAAAAACAATCATATCTATCAGCTTCTTTGCTCAACAATTCTGGACTATATCAAAAATAATGGAGAGACAAAGGCCCAAAATCAGAGACAGTTTTTAAATGTTACTCTAATTCACTTGAAAAGTTAATATAATAACAGGTTTTGCACCGATGTACTTTTTCTGTACAACAAGACATGAAATTCTATTGTGTGGCATTATTTGCTGACTCTAGTATAGGTCTTTCGGCTTTTCCCAGTTAGGGGTCGCCACAGAGGAACTCCAGTCTGCTCATGATTGGCAGTGGAATTTATGGTGCCGAGTTGCCAGCACGATGCCCAACCTTCAAAGAAAGCACACCCATTCATGCTCGCACCTGCCTGCATGTCTTTAACACTCGATCGCAGGGAAGACATGCAACCTCCACACAAAAGGTGCTCCAGCCGAGAATCGAACAGGAGAACCTCTTGCTGTGAGGCGACAATGCTAACCGCTGCACAACCGCGGCTTGCTCATTATTTGCTGACTCTATTTCTTAGTGATTTTCCAGAACCGTCAAAATGATATGAGGGAAAGGGTAAAATTATGAGCTAAAATCAGTGAAGTTCTACAAAATTAAAGGACAGTTGAGAGATAACCATTAACTTGCTAAAACTTTAAACAGCATTTCAAATTTTATAATTCAAAATACCTTTCCAATATTAATAATAATAAACAACACAGACATGCTCCTTGATATTTCAATATATGATGTACAGACAGATACATTCATAGGATCTCTTCAAAACACAAGCAAAACATGATGATTTTTGGGCAACGGATTTAGGCAGCATTTTTGTTTATTTATATCCATAGAGTACAGACAGCTCCCACCCATCCACTGTTTTTAATATTTCTCACTAAAAAATACAAAAATTACATATTTTTCATTTACTTAAATTTGTTTACCAGTTGCCCACTTTCAGGCTTGCCAGATAGATACAAACAAAAGCAGCAATAAATAAATGAGATACAAAATTATGTAATACTAAGTAATAGGTGGTGCAACGGTTATGCCGCCTCACAGCAAGAGGTTCTCTGGTTCGATTCTTGGCTGGGGTGCCTTCTGTGCAGAGTCTGCATGTCCTCCCTCTGGTTGCGTGGGTTTCCTCCGGGTGCTCCGGTTTCCTCCCACATCCCAAAGACATTCAGTAGGTGGATTGGACACTCTAAATTGGCCCTAGGTGTGAGTGTGTGCATGTGTGTGCCTTCTGTGGAAGGTTGGGCGCCGGGCTGGCAACTCGACACTGTAAAACTCCACTGCCAAGCATAAGCGGACAGATGATCCACTGTGGCGACCCCTAACTGGGAAAAGCTGAAAGAAGAAGTAATAGGACAAAGCAACAAAAGGCAGATAATATTAAGGAAGCATTCACAATTTACAGTCCAACAGTTACGTTTTTTTTTTTGCAACAAAAGTAACCATGATATACAGTTGCCTATTAGATAAGACAAGAAGAAACTTTTTATAAAATATTTACCTTAATGCAGCCTTGCTCATGATAAAATTTATTAGTGGGATATAGTGTGAAACAGAATGAAGTCCTACACAAAATAATCCAATACTGGGTGCCTCTATAAAAATATTTCTGCATCTCACACCTAAAGTAATTTAGCCACGCCTCAGTCATACTTAATTTAAATGCCTGAGACTCAGCATTTTTACTTACAGAATAGTATATTGTGAAACTATTTCACAGGGTCTGTGTTTTAAATTTGTTAACCATGTATAAGTCATAAACTGCAAGTGGTCTTTTAACGGATAAGCCAGTGTCTGTGAACTGGTTAGTGTTATTTCACTCCTACAATATGTAAGTAGAGCCTGTGAGATTAAAACCCATGGCTATAGGATGATGATTTTTAGCAGATGATGTGCTTTTATACTGCTAAACCAGTTGATTTAATAAAGGAGTATGTCTTGTTACTGCAGTCTACCAGTTCCAGATAAAGCATATAATCTCTCACACTTCTTTCTCTAAGTAAGTTCATAACTGCAGTCTGTTTTAGATTTAACGACCTTGCTTCCTTCTTCATGTGCTAAGGGAAAATACTGTGTGCGCTGTGCCACTCGGCTACTAAAAGTCTAATTTAACTCATACGTGCTGGCATACTAAATAAATGCTTGTTATGTTTCAACTCTTTTTAATCAATGTTGCCCTCTTGTGGCTATTTTGAGAATTGTCTTTCAGTGTAAGGTGATCATTTTCTCTGTCTGATGAAAAAATGTGTGACTAGAGTGGTTATCAAAGGAACAGAATATTTAAGATATGATACAACCTGAGACTGAAATGTAAAGTACAACAGAATCAAGTACACTACAGCTTACAGTGTTGGTCGATAGCAGGAAACCACAAATTATTTAAAAAAAAAAAATTTTTTATTACTTGAACATCATAATCAGTACATGGAAAACATATTTTATTCAACTAAAAGGCATAGCAAGTGTAAGGAAATAAACTATATACTCGTTACACAACAATTTAAAGGTCACAATTCTTACACAAAAGGTTTCAAGGAGCAGAAAATACAAAAGGATAACAAAGTATATAAAAATAGCCTAGTAAACAAGTTAATGCTATAAAACATAAATACAGAATAGATCCAACATTGTTACGCATACGTTTGCAACGTAACCATTTGTAACTACATAACAAGTACTAATAAACTCTATTTAGGGTCTAATAATCTAAAGTATTACCTTGCAAGAATATGATTTCATGCTTTCAAACATCAGTGGACAGTGAATAAATTTACCTTCTTTGTGTAGCAAATGTTCCTGAGAACCAAACTGAGTGAGTTAGCTCATGCTATGAGGTAATTTAAAGGCATGTGTTTCAGGTAATGGAATGGCGATGCTTTTAAACCTCCTGATTTACTTTTTTTATTACATAATTGTGTCAGCATCATTCAAGTGTCATGTCTGTGGAGTGTCTGGTTTAATTTATTTACTTTTTATATTACCAGAGATTTGGATTGAACCACGTGGTCTTTTCTTCAGAATGACCAAGTTACGGCTGTATATAATCAAGCGATACAGTAACTGGTGGTAGAGGGACACAGCAGCTGACAAAACAACTGCTATCAGACCCCCTATATAAGCTTATTATGCCCGGTTTCCTCAGGGTCAGCCTACCATGTGGTATTCCATAAACATGCCTTTTTGCTGGGAGAGCCTTGTCTATTCAAATGGCAACAACCTTTTGGCTATTGAGTCTAGAGATGCCCCATGAGTGGGGAGGAAAGCAGATGTGTAAGAACTCAACATGCTGTGACCATCCTGTTACCTGCTGAGCTTGTGAGAATTAAGAGCCCTATCTTTTTCATACCACATGTTGAAATGCACCTTAGATGGCACAAGCTTTGCGTTTGTTGGAAGGGCTGTATCCTGAACCGGTGATGACATGTTCTTCAAAAATTGCAGCCCATTAATTTAGCTGCCTAGAGTTCTGACAATGATCCTGGTCTTTTAACAAGAAACGTGACTCTTACATATGCCCCCTACCCCCAAATACACATACTCTCCCAAACACTCAAACTGAAGGGGGGAGAGCAGGTTTTACACCTCATCATTCCCCCACACTGTCAACTTCTACAGTATTAGGAAAGCTATCCCTACACACCTCATCAGGATCATAGTCGGGCTTCATGCATCTTTGCCATGAAGGTCAAGGTCGGGCTTTGTGCAGCTCTGCCATGAAGGTCAAGGTTGGGCTTCATGCATCTTTGCCATGAAGATCAAGGTCGGGCTTCGTGCGGCTCTGCCATGATGGTCAAGGTCGGGCTTCATGAGGCTCTGCCATAAAGGTCATGTTTGGGCTTTGTGCAGCTCTGCCATAAAGGTCACAGTTGGAATTCATGTGTCTCAGCCATTAAGGTCAAGGTCGGGCTTCATGCATCTCTGCTCTGAAGATCATAGTTGGCTTTGTATGTCTCTGTCATGTAGGTCATAGTCAGCTTCATCCATGTCTGCTACAGGGACAGAAATTTGAATATATGATAGATATTTTCCTCAGTGTCAAACGAAAATATTTTTATACTCTGGCAGTGGAGGCTTTTAAAGGCATCAGATTCCTCACTACTATAATATCGTAATGACCCTTACTTGCATCACCATGTTTAAAAAGAGAAATATTTTTTGAATCACTCTTACACATGACATCAGATGGCAGCACAACCAGGAACAGCAACTTTGTAAGGTGTATTACATTTTCCTGAGCACACTGTGTTATGCCCCAACATCTTCCATATTCCATCCAGGCCCCTTATACTGGTGCACACAGTTGTGCATGATGCACATCCAGGCCCGTTATGCTGGTGCACACAGTACACAGTTGTGCATGCTGCACATCCAGGCCCGTTATACTGGTACACACAGTACACAGTTCTGCATGATGCACATCCAGGCCTGTTATACTGGTGCACACAGTACAAAGTTGTGCATGATGCACATTCAGGCCCGTTATACTGGTGCACACAGTACACAATTGTCCATGATGCACATCCAGGCCTGTTATACTGGTGCACACAGTTGTGCATGATGCACATCCATATGCTATTCACTATAACTGATGGTCTTCTGTCCATCACACTTTTTTTTCAAAAACATTTTAGTAAATGTTGTTAATAAACATGGACATAAAGTATTAGAAATAAACAATATAAATCATAATAACTATTTACACTGTATACAAACATCCATGATAAACATCTGTTTTATCCAAGAAAGGAAATCAATATTTATCTAACAAGCTTTCCAATTTTTGCCAAGCTAGTCTTTTGTGTGTTACATTTGATGATCTCTGATAAATAGTTTGCATTTCTTTTTTACATACAGATTTTGCTACTGAAATAAGCTCAGTAAACATAAGATTTTAAGTTCAATGTAATTATTTTTCGAGCAATAGCTAGAATTAACCAAAGAACAGGTAACTGATGTCTAGGAATTACACTTGGGGTAGGAACATTGAATATTATCAAAGAGCTAGCAGTTTTACAGTTATCAGATCGCAGGGCTTTTGTGAAATGTCTAAAATTCCTCCAATATTATGTGATAAGTTTTACATTCGATGAACATATGAACCCAGTTGGCTTCAAGAATATCACTACACCTCCAGCATTTGTTTTTGCTACTCTTGGTTATAAGGTCAATTCTGTGTGGAGTGTAAAAGGTTCTATGAATAAATCTCCAGGTATATAGTCTCCAATATAAAGATGATGAAGTGTTTTTTATTGAATTTAATAACGGTTTCTTATTATCGTTAGATAAAGCCATTAATCTTTATGGAGTAATTCCAAAAAGCTGAGTCAAAAGTAATCAAGTATTCTTGTAGGATTTTATATACAGGTGATATGCTTAATTTATGTTCGATGTTCATCGAACTACACCATATGAATAGTTGTATCAATCTTGGTATAATGTCAGTTGCCAGATTTATTGACACTCTCACTTTATTTTCAACAAATTGTCTTAAAGATTAAATACAGAGCCTCTTATCTTGACAGACATTATATCTGGCTAAGAGAAAGTTCATTGGTCGGATGTTCTTATTGTCCATAAACTGGTGCCAAAACTTTAGATTATTCTCTTTAAGATTTCGCATCTTATTGATATTGAAGGCATCTAGGCAGTCTGGTGTATAAGCTATGGGAAATAATGAAAAAGGTATTCTTTAAACTATAATTGTTGCCAAATATATTTTTGAAAATATAAAATATTTGGTTTATAGCATGTGAGAAGTGGGTAGATTTCTTATTATATAGGCAATATTCACAGAGTATCCAAAATATTTTGTTAATTCCAAAGGTTTACTTAAACTGGGTTTCTGAGTTCTCAAAAGAGGTTATATGGATTTCATGTAGTTGTTTCCAGCTAGAGGTGTATATAGATGAAATCCAGTGTAGTATTATGTTAATAATAACAAATTTGGAATATAATTCTATGTTGGGAAAGCCAATCCCATTACTGTCCCAGGCTCTAACATGCCATTTATAGGCTATTCTTGGTTTCTTTGGGAACCAAAGAAAAGTTAATAATAGGGAATCTATTTGTTTAAAGAATTTTTTAGGAGGAGGTTATTGCAACAAATATTGTCTATATGGATAACAGAGTTGAATGATGGTATATTAAATGTATTGTGCAGGTTGCAGTTACACAACTATGGAGTGTTTATGACTAGCCTGGTCTGATATTTTAGTATTTTGACCCAGTTTTACAATATAGCTAGTTCTAGACAGACATTTAAATACACAAAAGGTATTTTCTTTAATATCAAACCAAAATACTTTAACATTCTAGATCCGTTTTACTGTTGTTGCAGTTATGCAACTAAACACATACCACTAAAAGATACTTGCATTGACTAATTTGAATGATGTGATTCACACACAGTGTGAAAGCATACAAGGAGCCTTGCATCATATCTGATGATGAAGCTGTTACACTGTTCATCTCTGTGGGATGACACAATTTCTGTTTTTCCATTGGTTCATGGCAGGGTAGCACTGAACCAATAAGTAACTGCCATTTGACAGTGCATCACTGGCTGAGTGGACAACTCCCTGGCATTTATTCATTTTCCCTTCTACTTGTACCTCGAGAAAATAAGGCAGAAGTGAGTCGGACAGCATGTGTACTAACTGAGGTCAGGCAGATTTTTATAGAAAAATAACTTTAGTCATTGCTGGGAGTACACTTTGCTAACAGGATGGTGTTGCTGTTATTAGGTTTTTGCTAGGCTGTAACTACTGTGCACACTCAAAGGGAAGAGGTCGTGCTTATGCTATATAAAACAAGCTATGAATTAGGAGAAATATTATTATGAACATGTGAAAGCATACCAACCACTGTAGGACTAATGGCGGCGTGGAACCCCTGCATGCTACAATATACAGAAATGTGTTGTCAGCCAATATCAGTTAAAGAATCAAGTAATATGTGTCTCCCCAAGTGCTACAGGTTGAATACTCTACACAGAATTAACTCAGTTATTTTACCATATGCACATGAACATAAGTACTGTGTTTCTGCTGTAAAATGTTTCTCAGCTGATGGTGGTCGTCAGGAAATGATTTGATTTTAGGTGATAATTTCGATATGTCCATCCTAATCTGGCATTTTTTTTTGAGAAAAGGTGGTAATCTGCACTCAATAAATAAGGATGGGAATTGTAGTTGCAAACCTGTTTTACTTCAGAAAGCATATGAAACTTCTGTTGGTCTGTCAACTTTCTAAGTAATCTGTATTAACATTTAAGAAGTGCTCCTCGTTTGGGGGACATGTCCCTTAATAATTCTGGCATTGTCCCTGACTGCATAGTTGCAACCTTTAGAGATACATATGCAAGAATAAGAAAGGAGACACAGAAAGTGAAGAAAATATGTGTCAGAAAAAGAAGTAAGCATTCTGTTACGGGACAAGATTAGTTATTAAAATGTATACTAATTTTAGTTTATTAATGTTGCTATAATATGATTGTTAAAAAGCAAATATAATTTGTATGCAGGGCTGGGAAAAATACAGCTTCATAAGCAAAAATTATTACTGTATCTTTACGGCATTCTTTTAATATGTAATAAGGAAAAAGCACATGTTGCATGAAGTCGAGGCATGTTAGTTACTACAAAAGGAATTTGTTAGCCTGACTCCTCCAGGCTAGGGGTACAACTGTTGCTAGGGGAGGTTTGAAACATCCAAGGTCAGAAACAAGACCCCTTGGAAGCAGGTAAATCATGTATAAAAAAGTGTTCATGTGAAGTCCGAGGCGAAAATCACAAGGGATGAGGACATTTGCAAAGTTTTCTATTAGCTAGAATCATTGTAACATAATAAAACTGCATGACCGGTTTTGATAAGAAAATGTATAAAAGATGTAGTCTGTCTCTCTTCAGAGAGGCTATTTTAACATCGGCTATGAAGATTGTCTCCCACAGCTGTAAGAATAAAATTTCTGTTTGCACAGCCTGAAGTGTTGTTGCTGACTGAAGGCATACAAGGTAAATTCTTAATGTTGTTTATTTATGACTATAACAATTTGTTGCCATTCTCTGGATCTGAACTTTGGCATTGCTGCAGGGCAGTTCTGGAATAGGGCCCATCACAGATTTTCTGTGAATTCCACACTGCTTTGTTTGGAGACTCAAATGTGCAGCTATTCAGGGTGTGCAAACATACTAGCCTTGGCAGGCAAATTGTTTTGTAAGGGGAAAGGGTTGGTTTTTGTTTTTTCTTTCTTTCTTTTTTAAACAATTTTAGCAAAATGTAAGTGCATGACTGCGTGTGTACAATAGGTGCATGACTGTGTTTTTGTTTGACTGAGTTGTTTGTAAGGTTTACAAGTTATAGTGGGAGGACCCCACAGCAAATGAGTATAGTAAATGTATGTGCACATACAATAAAGCACAGATTATCACAAGGAGGCACCTGTGTCAAGGGCAGTACCCTCAGGATCGAAAGGTAAAAAGTATGAGAGATGTTTTATTCTGTCATAGGTTCATAGGTAAGTACTAGGCTATTGTCCCTGAGGCCTATATAAGCCTAGCCAAAAAGGTTCCCTAGCTTTCGCCTCCCAAGAAAATTATTTTCCTGTGCCCCTGTCAAGCAGTGCCATAGAAGTGATCCCCGGGATGAATTTTCTATTTCCCATCCAGTCAAGATTTTTCTTAAAGAGGGCCAATGAGGAGCTTTGCTCGACATGAATGGGTAGTTTGTTCCAGAGTATGCGAAGTCTATATCCTTCCAGCATGTTCTGTTTATTGTGGTGACAAGGTTTAGGTCCCTGGAGCATGTGGTTTGGAGAGATTGGGATTTCTTTAAGTGTAGCATGTCCAACAGCTCTGGGTTTGACATAGCTTTGTATGTTAGGCAGAGATCACCTCTGAGTAGGCGATATGTGATGGAGTAGAGTTAGAGTTTTTTGAGATGGTCTGCATATGGCATCTGTTTGAGGCCAGTAATCCTCTTAGTGAGGTATTTCTGTGGCCTTTCCAATTGTTGTAGGTGTCTTGTGAGATACATGCCAAACGGGGCACTATACTCTATAATGGGTCTGATGAGGGATGAGTAGAGAGGAACAATGACCTCCTTTTTTTCTAGAGGAGAACCCTTTTGTGATGTGGTGTGCCATGTAGAAGGATTTCTTGACTACTGTGGTGATGTGGTTATCAAAGGAGAGACTACTGTCCACCTGTGTCCTGAGGTTTCTTATCACACTTTCATTGTTTAGTGAGCTACTGTCTATGTGGTAGTTCATGGATACCAAGTTTTTCCAAAGGGGGTGACAATGCACTTCTTGGCATTGAGCTTGAGGCCATGACTTTGACACCAAGCATATGTCTCTGTGAGGCCCTTTTGTAGAATGTCTATATCACTAGGTGATTCTATTATGGCTCCCAGTTTGCAGTCATCTGTGAACTTTGTTAGCCAAAGACCTTCTGTGTTGGCCTGCACATCAAAGAAGTAGATGCCGAACAGGGGAGGACCCAGGACCGAATCCTGTGGTACTCCACTTGTCTGAAGTCAGACTTGGAGTCGGCTACTTTTACTGTGTGCATTCTGTCAGTGAGCCAGTTGGCCACCCATCTTGTCACATAGGGATTTATGCCCAGTTTAGTGAGTTTATCTATAATTCCAGAGTGGGGGATGGTATTGAAAGCCTTGGCGAGGTCAAGATAGGCTGTGTGTACAACCTTGCCCTCGTCTACGGCTCTAGTGACTGCTTCAAAGAAGTCAATCAGGATTAGTAGACATGATCTACCTTTTACAAACCCAAACTGAGTGGGGTCCAGGGTTTGGAGGTTACCTATGCCTTTGTTTATATGCTCCAGGATGATACGTTCCATGGCCTTGCAGACCAGGCTCATCAGGCTAATGGGGCGGTAGTTTGTCGGGTCCGTGGTGGCACCCCCCTTGTGGAGTGGGATAACCATCACTGAGAGCCATTCAGCAGGCACATAAGCTGAGGTGAGGCTATGAGTGAACATGGTACTTAGGTGGGGTGCCAGTTCGTTCTATAGTTCGTGCAGTACACAGCCTGGGATGTTGTCTGGTCCCATGGATGGTGTGTTCTTGGCTTCGGAGAGTGCAGTCTTTACTTGTTCATCCGTGATTACAGGGGCTTTGCATTCTTCTGGTATTAAGATGGGCCCTTTGGAGGGTGAGAGGGTGGAAATGTTATCACTGAACCTATCTGCCAGGATGTTGGCAATATCGGTTGGTTCTGTATATTTAGCACCATTGTGTTGTAGCTCAGAGCAGAGCTGAGTGTTGCCATTGAGATTCGTGACATAGCTATAGAATGCATTGTGGTTGTCTTTGGAATCAGTGGTGATTTTATTTTTATAACTGGCTTTGGAGGATTTTATGGGGGATCTCAGCTTCTTGCTGAGGCTGACGAGGGAGTTCCTCGAATCTTGGGATTTTACTCTTTTTTGCAACAGCTTCTAACTTCTGTTGTAGAGTTTGTTTATGGCAGGGGGACTACTAGATTGGCTTCCTTTTTTTTGGAGGATAGCATCTTGGTTCTGTTGGGGATGGCACAATCCATGCACTTGTGTATGTGCTTATACAGTGCATTTGTGTAAGATTCAGTAGTAATACCTCTATTTTCCATCTGCATGGGTGTCGTGAAGTTTGCCACTTCTGTCTTAAAAAGCATAAAGTTGGCTTTGAAGTAGTTTTGATGGTGGATTCCTTAATGGGGGTGGGATATGGATGTCTAGGGTGATTAGCTTGTGGTCGGAGCTGACCTCTGGCATGGAACACCAGTTACCCATACTGGTAATGAATAGGTCCAGGATATTGCTGCCCCTAGTGGGGGTGTGGACAAGCTGATCCAAGCTGCTGGAATTTATAAATTCCAGAAAACGTTGAGCGAATGAGCTGGTACATGTGTAGTTTTCCCAGTTGATGGTGGGGTAGTTGAAATCACCCATAATTAAGGTATTTGGTTGTACCTTAATATTTTCCAGTATCTTAAGAAATGAAGACTGGGAATCCTGGGGCATGGTGGGGGATCTGTAACAAGCTACAACCTGGATTGCAGTCTTGCCAGTGTTAATTGCACTTGGATAATTTCAGATGCATTATGTTGAGCAACTAGCCTGGAGGTGTGGATATCCTTAATGAATATGGACACGCCTCCACCTTTAGTGTTTCAGTCCAGGTTAGGTGGCCGAAAGGTGTGGTATGAATTATAGCCTGGTAATGCAGGGGTGCTCCCTGGAGCCTTGAACCAGGTCTCTGTCACTCCACAGATGTCGATGTTCTCCATTTTAAGGAGTGCCTCGATTGAGTGCATTTTGAGGTCTAGCATTTAGTAGCATTACCCTCAGAGTTTGTTTGCTTGTACCTGTTACTGTGGTGAATTTAGCATTTGAATCTTGCCTAAAAAAGGCACTATAGGGGTGGCAAGAGCCTTAGCCAGTATCCGGAATCCCAGGGGCGACAGGTGCAGGCCATCTCTGGCAAAGCATCGTGGTCTGTCGACCAGGTCATCCCAGGCAGACAGATGCTGGATCCCCTTAGAATGACAGCAGAAACTTAGCCAATTGCTGAAGTCATTCATTTTGCCCTTGTACTGTGGTATCATTTTGGGTGATGGCAGGATGCTACTCAGGGCTTGGGTCATACCTGCCTGGGCTAGAAGATCCCAGAACTCCTCCATGTCTCTTTTCATGTAATCCAGGGAGGTTTGTCTCAGGTCATTCACACCAAGATGGACAATGATAGAATCATATTTGTACTTGTTGTGGAGTGACCTGAGTGCATGCATTATGTAGCAGACCCTGGCAACCGGCAGGCAGCTGAGAGTAACTTTCTCCTTGTTTAGCCTGGTGAGTGGGACATCAGTGTGCCTGATTATAGTCACCTATGACTAGTGTGTTGGGTACATTGTTTTGCCTTATGGGCTGAGGTTGAGTGGCACACTGATTTTGTGGGCTATGTGTCATTTGGGTTACCTTACAACTCCTGGATCCAATGTTTGAATGTATGAGAGAAAGAAAACAAAACTTAAAAGTTAAATATAAACTTAAAAGAAGTTCATGAGCCCACTGCAAAATTGGGACATAGACTATATACTGTTAAAACAAATTAATGAGCCCACAGCATGATTGCGACGTAGACTGTACAAGTTCATAAGCCCATAGCATGATAGGGACATAGACTATATACTCTTAAAAAAAATTCATGAGCCTACCGCTTGATAGGACATAGAGGTATGTGTTATTAAAATAAATTCATGAGTCCAAAGCACGCTGGGACTTAACAGTGTGATTGTGTAAAAGTAGCCTTAGAGGGTCCTAAAGAGAGGTCATTTCTGCACACAGTACCTGTCTGCCCCATTATCCCGACCGCGATACGGGAGCTGTAACTTTTGAGCTCACTCCAGAACAAAAGCAAGAGTGTGCTGTGGAAAAAGGCTGATCGAAACCTCTCCTCTGTTGCTGCACGCTGACAGACTTCCTACCCTTCCATACCTGTATGGTGTGTGCATTACTATAGCTAGTTTCTGTCTTCATAACTGCCAGGATCCAGGAGTTGTAAGGTAAGCCTAATGTTTTTATAATTACTTATTTATAAAATAATAAAAACGGGAGCAAAGATAAGCAAGCAAGATCAAATCCCTGAAAAGGGAACATCTGCATATTGTATGTATTTTAACTAGGAAAAAACAATTGTAAATATTTGCATGACTGGATTCAGCTTACTAAGAATTGTGCTGGTGGGTATTTCCATTAAATGGAACTTATGATAAGACTAAATTGCTGACACTGAAAGGTATTGTGAAAGAAAAGAAAAAACAAAGTAAGTGGGGAACAAATGAAGCATTTTATTGCTGGCACAGTGAAGCACTTCACAGAAAAAAGGAGTCTGCATTAAGAGAGCTGCAGAATGTTAATAACAAATTGTTGCAACAAGTAAAATAGGTTAAAAAGGCAGTACAGAAGAGTAAAAAGGGATCCCTTTATCCTGTCTCAGCAGGTGTGGAACAAACTGATGATGGCCAAAAAGCAGAAACTTCTGAAGAGGATGATAATCCTCCAGTAGCTACTGCACCCCCACCCCCATATGTACTGGTATGGGTGGTCCCTGTACAAGACTCTATTGTTTCTCAGAGCCTTACCTTTTGCTCTATTGTCCATTGGACACCCGGTTTTCATAATACTGGTACATCTCAGACTGATTCCCCTGTTCAATCTTCATCTTCTGAACAGGCATCTGCAGTCGAGGGGGGTTCTTCTTCCTATCCTTCTCAGATAGCTTCTACATCCCCAACAAGGGCATTAGTATTTGAAACTCCTGTATCTCACCATACACATTCACACAACAGGGTACAACAAGAGATTACAACCTCTGGAGGGATCTATTGGCACATCTGAAAAAAAAATTTAGGGGCTAACAATAGGAAACTTGTTCATCATCCTTGGACCCCTGCTGATTTGCATACTATGTTTAAAAATTTTCCAAATATTAGAGAAGATCCATTAAAATTCAAAGAAAAATTAAAAACTATAATAGAATGTTACAATCCTCGTTTGACAGATTTAAATCAACTGCTGAGGGTAGTTACTACAGATGAAATAAGAAAGCAGTTACTAAAAAAGGCTGAGAAAACAGATTTCACTCTCACAGGGAAAGCATTAACAGATAAACGAACAGCATTGTTAAACAAGATTACGGATGTGTGTCAAGTTAGGACTGACTGGTCTAAAATACAGGCACGTAAAACAAAATAAAGGGGAAAGCCCCAGAAGAATATTTGAGTCACCTTAAAACAGTATTTGTTAGACATTCAGAAATACCAGACCCAGAAGAGCAAGCTAAGCCAGGTATTGCAGCAGCCTTTGTGCAGGGTCTGCAAGCCCCTGTGCAAAATCAAATAAAGCAGGTGCCCATAGAACTGGCAAGGAAAGGACTTTGAGCCTTTACTGAAGATAAGCTGTTAACTTTACAAATCAGGCAGCTGGAAAACCCAAAGGGTCAAGGCAGAAGCAGGGGAAGGGGTAAGAAAATTGCTAGAGAATTTAGCAAAAGTTCTGGTCGAGGGGAACAAGATGCAGCTGGTTGGCAACAATGAGCTGGCAGTGCCCGTCTGGCTTCATCTAACACAGCTTGCTTTAATTGTGGAAAAGCAGGACATTGGAGAGGGGAGTGCCCACACAGGCAAATGTAGAGTCCAAAATACTTTGACTAAATGGCAACCAAATTATAATAATGCAGTTTTTCCTCCATCACCTCCTCAGATTGGAAGGAGTCAAAAAGCTCCATAGTGACTAGTTCAAAAAAATAATACAGAAGTGAATCTTAACCCTCTAGTGCCAATAGATCAAAGTGGACCCTATGTTAAGATGAAAATAAATAAAAAAAAAAAAAAAAAACACTCTCTGGTGGACACTGGAGCCACTAGGTCAGTGTTAAAAATTACTTCCGACAGTAAAATACCGGTATCAGAGCATAAAGTAAAGGCAGTTGGAGTAACAAAAACTATGGTTACGTATCCTGTTTCAGAACCCATCCTCATTTCCAATTGAAGAAAAGCATTCTTTTCTTTTGAGTACTACTGCACCTGTAAATCTGCTAGAAAGGGATTTTTATGCAGGCTGGGTTGTACTATTTACTGTACCCCAGAAGGGGTGTATCTAAATGTTCTAACAGAATCAGAGGGGGAAGTATTGGCAGTTTTAGAAGGAGCTGAGGAACAGCCTTCTAAAAGCATACAGGCAGATGGAGAGTTACTACAGCAGGTACCTGCCAACTTGTGGGCTAAGCATGCAAATGAAGTAGGTATACTGAAATCATAAAAACCAATAAAAATAAAATGAAATCCATCAAAACCTCTCCTTAGAGTTCTACAATATCCACTAAAGCTGGATGCAGAGCAGGGAATCAAACCTGTAATTCAGTCTCTGATACACCAAGGAATAGTAATACCAGCTAAACGCCCTTGTAATACTCCTATTTTCCCAGTGAAAAATGCCAGGGAAGAATACTTATAGAATTGTACAAGACTTAAGGCCTCTAAATAATGCAGTAATGACTACTTCTCCTGTTGTTCAAAATCCAGCAACAATACTGAGTTGCATACCACCTACAGATAGTTACTTTTCTGTAACAGATTTATGTTCAGCAGTCTTTTCTATACCAATTCACCCTGACAGTCAGCTTCTGTTTGCTTTTACTTATCAAGGACAGCAATATACCTGGACACTGTTACCACAAGGATATACTGAATCTCCTTCATTATTTTCTCAAATTCTAAAAAAAGACTTGGAAAATGTGATATTTCGAGGTGGGTCTGTGTTAGTACAATATGTAGATGATTTACCGATAGCATCAAATTCCTTTTAGCAATGTCAACAGGATACCTTGCATCATCTGACTATCCTTGCAGAGACGGAACACAAAGTGTCTAGAGAAAACTACAACTGTGGTCATCTCAGGTATGTTATCTTGGCCATTTATTATCTCAGAGTCACCATCTCATACTGATGCACAACACCTAAGGCCCCACGTCTGACTACTCAGTCGGCTTAGGTCTTTCCTAGGTATGATAGGATACTGCAGACAGTGGAACCCTAACTATGCAGATATTGCCAAACCTTTGACAAATCTTTGAAAGCAGGATACACAAGAGCCTCTCCACTGGAATAGTGAAGAGGAAAATTCATTTCAGAATTTGAAACAAACTTTAGTTACTGGCCCAGCTTTAGGGTTACCAGACTATAATAAACCTTTGATTTTATTCTGTCATGAAAGAAATGGATTTGCTCAAGGAGTACTTGCACAAAAACAGGGGGACAGCTATTGTCTACTGCCTTATTATACCACAGCACTTGACTCTGTTGCAAAAGCTTTCCCACCCTGTTTAAGGGCAGCTGCTGCTGCCATTCTAGTTAATCTGGCACAATTGCTGGTGCTCGGGCATGATCTCACAGTAGCTGTCCCTCATTTTGTATCATCTCTAGTTAATCTGGCACAATCGCTGGTGCTCAGGCATGATCCCACAGTAGCTGTCCCTCATTTTGTATAATCTCTAGTTAATCTGGCACAATCGCTGGTGCTCAGGCATGATCTCACAGTAGCTGTCCCTTATTCTGTGTCATCTCTAGTTAATCTGGCACAATCATTGGTGCTCGGGCATGATCTCACAGTCGCTGTCCCTCATCCTGTGTTAACTCTTTTGCCATTCTAGTTAATCTGGTACAATTGCTGGTGCTTGGTCATGATCTCACAGTAGCTGTCCCTCATTCTGCATCATCTCTAGTTAATCTGGCACAATTGTTGGTGCTCAGGTATGATCTCACAGTAGCTGTCCCTCTTTCTGTATCATCCCTAGTTATTCTGGCACAATCGCTGGTGCTTGGTCATGATCTCACAGTAGCTGTCCCTCATTTTGTATCATTTCTAGTTAATCTGGCACAATCGCTGGTGCTCAGGCATGATCTCACAGTAGCTGTCCCTCATTTTGTATAATCTCTAGTTAATCGGGCACAATCGCTGGTGCTTGGGCATGATCTCACAGTTGCTGTCCCTCATTCTGAATCATCTCTAGTTAATCTGGCACAATTGTTGGTGCTCGGGTATGATCTCACAGTAGCTGTCCCTCTTTCTGTAACATCTCTAGTTAATCTTGCACAATTGCTGGTGCTCAGGTATGATCTCACAGTAGCTGTCCCTCATTCTGTATCATCTCTAGTTAATCTGGCACAATCGCTGGTGCTCAGGCATGATCCCACAGTAGCTGTCCCTCATTTTGTATAATCTCTAGTTAATCTGGCACAATCGCTGGTGCTCAGGCATGATCTCACAGTAGCTGTCCCTTATTCTGTGTCATCTCTAGTTAATCTGGCACAATCATTGGTGCTCGAGCATGATCTCACAGTCGCTGTCCCTCATCCTGTGTTAACTCTTTTGCCATTCTAGTTAATCTGGTACAATTGCTGGTGCTTGGTCATGATCTCACAGTAGCTGTCCCTCATTCTGCATCATCTCTAGTTAATCTGGCACAATTGTTGGTGCTCAGGTATGATCTCACAGTAGCTGTCCCTCTTTCTGTATCATCCCTAGTTAATCTGGCACAATTGCTGGTGCTTGGGCATGATCTCACAGTAGCTGCCCCTCATTCTGTATCATCCCTAGTTAATCTGGCACAATCGCTGGTGTTCAGGCATGATCTCACAGTAGCTGCCCCTCATTTTGTATAATCTCTAGTTAATCTGGCACAATCGCTGGTGCTCAGGCATGATCTCACAGTAGCTGTCCCTTATTCTGTGTCATCTCTAGTTAATCTGGCACAATCATTGGTGCTTGGGCATGATCTCACAGTCGCTGTCCCTCATCCTGTGTTAACTATTTTGCCATTCTAGTTAATCTGGTACAATCGCTGGTGCTCGGGCATGATCTCACAGTAGCTGTCCCTTATTCTGTGTCATCTCTAGTTAATCTGGCACAATCATTGGTGCTCGGGCATGATCTCACAGTAGCTGTCCCTTATTCTGCATCATCTCTTGTTAATTTGGCACAATCGTTGGTGCTCAGGCATGCTCTCATAGTAGCTGTCCCTCATTCTGTAACATCTCTAGTTAATCTGGCACAATCGTTCGTGCTCAGGTAAGATCTCACAGTAGCTGCCCCTCATTCTGTATCATCTCTGGTTAATCTGGCACAATCATTGGTGCTCGGGCATGATCTCACAGTAGCTGTCCCTAATTCTGTGTCATCTCTAGTTAATCTGGCACAATCATTTGGTGGTCGGGCATGACCTCACAGTAGCTGCCCCTCATTCTGTATCATCTCTAGTTAATCTGGCACAATTGCTGGTGCTTGGGCATGATCTAACAGTAGCTGTCCCTCATTCTGTGTCATCTCTAGTTAATTTGGCACAATTATTGGTGCTCGGGCATTATCTCACAGTAGCTGTCCCTCATTCTATGTCATCTCTATTTAATCTGGTACAATCGTTGGTGCTCAGGCATGCTCTCACAGTAGCTGTCCCTCATTCTTTATCATCTCTTATTAATCTTGCACAATCATTGGTGCTCGGGCATGATCTTACATTAACTGTCCCTCATTCTGTGTCATCTGTTTTGCCATTCTGGTTAATCTGGCACAATTGCTGGTGCTCGGGCATGATCTCACAGTATTTCCCTCATTCTGTATCATCTCTAGTTAATCTGGCACAATTGCTGGTGCTTGGGCATGATCTAACAGTAGCTGTCCCTCATTCTGTGTCATCTCTAGTTAATTTGGCACAATTATTGGTGCTCGGGCATTATCTCACAGTAGCTGTCCCTCATTCTATGTCATCTCTATTTAATCTGGTACAATCGTTGGTGCTCAGGCATGCTCTCACAGTAGCTGTCCCTCATTCTTTATCATCTCTTATTAATCTTGCATAATCATTGGTGCTCGGGCATGATCTTACATTAACTGTCCCTCATTCTGTGTCATCTGTTTTGCCATTCTGGTTAATCTGGCACAATTGCTGGTGCTCGGGCATGATCTCACAGTATTTCCCTCATTCTGTATCATCTCTAGTTAATCTGGCACAATCCTTGGTGTGAGGGCATGATCTCACAGTAGCTGTCCCTCATTCTGCATCATCTCTATTTAATCTGGCACAATTGCTGGTGCTTGGGCTTGATCTCACTGTAGCTGTCCCTCATTCTGTATAATCTCTAGTTAGTCTGGTACAATCATTGGTACTTGGGCATGATCTCACAGTAGCTGTCCCTCATTCTGCATCATCTCTAGTTAATCTGGCACAGTCGTTGGTGCTCAGGCATGATCTTGCAGTAGCTATCCCTCATTCTGTATCATCTCTAGTTAATATGGCACAATCTTTGATGCTTGAACATGACCTCACAGTAGCTGTCCCTCATTCTGTATCAGCTTTTTTGCTTAAAAGGAAAAGTAAACCACTCTGACTGCACATCTAACTAGATATGAACTTACACTTCTTTCTGATCCATCTATTTCTCTGATCCACTGTCCTGTTCTAAATCCTGCATCTCTGTTCCCTACAGCTGAGGATGGTCAAGAACATGATGGTGTGTCTGTAACTCTTTGCTTTCTCCTAGGGAGGATTTAAAAAGACACTCCTATACTCAATGCTGAGTTGAATTTTTTTCGTAGATAGCTCCTGTAAAAGAGATCAAACAGAAAGCTGATCTCGGGAATAGACATCTGCACCGAAGAGACAATATTGTTGCAACAAAGATTAAAGGGTGTTCACTTTGCTCAAATAGCTGAGCTAGTGGCTTTGCAAAAAGCATGTGAGTTAGCCAAAGACAAGGTGGCCAATATTTTAACAGACAGCCGTTATGCTTTTGGAGTGGTACATGACTTTGAGCAACTTTGGAAAGAGAGAGGGTTTTTTACCTCTTCAGGAAATCAAATTAAAACTTCAGGGTACATAAAATCATTGTTAGATGCACTTTTGTTACCTAAGAGGCTGTCTGTAATCAAATTTTGTCCACATCAAAAAGGCATAAATTTCGTATCAAAAGGAAATAATTTGGCAGTCCAAGCTGCTGAACAAGCAGTAGTAAATTACAAAAATCTTTGTATGTTAACAATAACAAACTGCAACAGTAATGATGTGTTTGATTTTGAAAAGTTGTCAGCCTTTCAAGCTGAAGCATCACAGGGAGAAGTTCTGATGTGGCTAAAGGATGGATGTAGAAAATCCTCTAATGGCATATGGCAACATCCAGATGGCCGACTGGTAGCACCTGCCTCTTTGCTACCTAACCTAGTAAGGGCATATCATCTACCATCCCATACAGGTAAGACAGCTTTATTTAATCAAATTACTCAAAGTTGGTATGCCCCTCATGTCTCCTGTTTGATACTTCAGTATGTACAACACTGCAGTATATGTTTGGAATATAACATAAGCAAACACGTCAACAGAGATTCTGCATGTTTACCTCCACCCTGGGGACCTTTTGTTGACATACAGCTAGACTTCATCCAGATGCCGAAGACTAATAATTTAAAATTAATTTAGGTGGTAGTATGTATGTTCTCAGCATGGGTGGAAGCTTATCCTTGTCACAAAGCTGATGCAGTCACAGTCATTAAAAAACTGTTATCTGAATTTATACTGAGATTCGGTTTACCCAGCATTGTTAACTGTGACCAGGGAATTCATTGTAATAATGCATTGTGTAAAGAACTATGTAAGATGTTTAATAGTAAGTTGAGTCTTCACTTTTCCAACCATCCCTAGTCATCTGGATTAGTGGAAAGGGTAAACAGGACCCTTAAAAATAAAATTTCAGATTTGTGCTGAACCCCACTTAAAGTGGCCCGAAGTCCTTCCCTTAGCATTAATGAGTATGAGGGCCCCATTGAATGCCACCAGGAAGTTGAGTCCATATGAAATATTAATGGGGAGACCCATGGCCCTTCCAGCTACCCCTCCAGTGGAAAATGCTGATTTAACTTTGTCAGATGATGCTATGATTTCTTATTGTAGGATATTCCTAAAAATTTTGCAGCAATATCATCAAACAGTAAGAGCAGCATTACCAAAGCCTCCTGATCAGCCCTGTCATCAACTACAACCGGTTGACTGGGTGCATGTGAAAATTTTCTAGAGAAAAACCTGCCTGAGTCCCGAGGTTGAAGGGGCCTTGCTAGGTCCTGCTAACCATACTGACTGGAGTTTGCTGTGCAGGACTACCAACTTGGATCCATTCATCTCATTGCAAGAAGACTTGTCATGTGGGGACCCCAGATGAATCATCACAGCCAACAGAGGGAGATCGGGGTGCAAGAGATAACTCATCTGCCCAGTGAGAAAGTCAGCTTCAGTAGCAGTCCATGATGAATCCAAAGACAACAGGTACTTTTGTTTTGTTTCTGCTGCTGTTCCTTTCTATAAACTGGTCGAGAGAAAACAGTTTCGTGCTGGTCCTTCTGCAGTATGCCAAAAATCTAAACAAAACAAACTGCTGAATATGTTTGCATATACCTCATCATTCTAAGGCAGGCATTCCTATGATTCCCATCCCTGCATCACAGATGTCATTTGAAAAGGACCTTAATGACATCAGCTTAACCTGGCATAATGTAACTGATTATTCAAAGGCGGTCTCTCTTCGACTTGTAACCACACATCATGGACACACATGTTATGCCAGAAATGGGGCTGTACCAGTAGGAAAAAGCAAATGTAAAGACACCAGGCATGAATGTGTGTTAGACTCTTTGCAGTTAAAAAGCTATGACTGGGGGCATGGCATGGGCATGATAAGTGACCATTACTACATCTGTGGTGATCGTGCCTAACCCTGGTTGCCTACAAACCGGTCTGTGTGTTGCTCTGTAGGCCATATTACTCCTGCTATTCAACATTTTGAACACCCAGCAGCAGATAGACTGGGAAATAAGCGAGCAATCCACTGGGCAGAGCAAGTATTTTCAACATTTAATCCTGGGTATGGAGTCCAAAGGACAATGCTTAAAATCACAATGCTTGCCTAAATTCTACAAGAGGTGGCCAACAAAACTTCTGGTCTATATTACATCACCAAACGCTTAAAAAAGCGAATGGTGATTAATCAACCCTATGTAAGTGAAAGCTTACAATGTCGAACTGTCAGAACAGTGATTTTTTTCAAAGGAAAAAAAATTGCTGTTCCAACAAAAAAAAAAAAACACTTTAAACATTACATACAACCCCCTACTTAAATATACATACTCAGAGATTGCACTACAGTGCCGAAAATGGCAAAGTACTAAAACGGCCACGCAAATTCTTTCCCAGGGAAAGAATCCGCTTAAAAGCCACTTCGATATTTTGCCTTTTCCGTTCGACCAAGATGCATTTGACAGGAATGCGTCTTCCGTCTTGTAATAGGAACCCCAAAACTTCACATCACATGAGGATGGCAAATCAAGAAATGCAAACTGTGGTGTTGCAAAATCAAATGGCACTCGATATAATACTTGCAAAAGGGGAGTCATGTGTCCTCATAGGGAGTCATCGCTGTTCCTATATTAGTAACTATCATGATGAACCGGAAAACCTGGCAAATGTCATGGAACAAAGGGCCCAACAATTTGGACAGCACATCAAAACAATGGACAGTTTTTGGATGGTTGGGCAGTATATCTGGTAACCTGGGAACTAGCATAATCCAGGGCATTGTCATTGTAATTTTTATTATATTTGTGATCATTTTAGTATTTTCTATTCTAAAGGCTGTGATTACAAGATGTTTAACCTCACCTGCACATGAAATGCCACTGCATGTACCAATCAATGACAAATTTATTACAACAGAAGATGATTTTTACAATGTAGAGGTGTATGATTACGACGCAGAGGCATATTTTATCAAGTTAAGAAAAATAAAAATATAATTATATGTATGGTATGACACTGATAGTGTCATCGGGAGGAAACTGTTATGGGACAAGATTAGTTTTTAAAATGTATACTAATTTCAGTTTATTAATGTTGCAATAATATGATTGTTAAAAAGCAAATTTAATTTACGTGCATGACTGGGAAAAATACAGCTTCATAAGAAAAATGACCATAGCACATGTTGCATGAAGTTGAGGCATGTTAGCTACTACAAAAGGAATTTGTTAGCTTGACTCCTCCAGGCTAGGAGTGCGTTGTTGCTAGGGAAGGTTTGAAACATCCAAGGTCAGAAACAAGACCCCTTGGAAGCAGGTGGATCATGTATATAAAGGTGTTCACATGAAGTCCGAGGTGAAAATCACAAGGGATGTGGACATTTGCAAAGTTTTTTATTAGCTAGAATCATTGTAATGTAATAAAACTGCATGACCGGTTTTGATAAAAAAAATCTATAAAAGATGTAGTCTGTCTTTCTTCAGAGAGACTATTTTAACATTGGCTATGAAGATTGTCTCCCATCATTGTAAGAATAAAATTTCTGTTTGCATATCCTGAAGTGTTGCTCCTGACTGAAGGCATATAAGGTAAATTCTTAATGTTATTTTTTATGACTATAACAATACTTCTCAACCTCTTAAAACAAGAAATCTGGACAAAAGTCCAAAAACTGAGACACTTTTTAATATTGCTCTTATAAACTTAGAAAATTGATATAATAACCGTGTTTTCATTAGTGTGAATTTTTTGTAGGGTATGAGGTCTGAAACTGAAATGTCTGTCATTATTTTCTAACTTTAACACTCCATGCTTTGCCAGCGAATTACAATTTTATGAGAAACAGACCAAAAATACACGGCAAAAATGTGGACATTCTGCGAAAATATGTAGAGTTGAGAGGTATGGAAGTAAGCAACAGCTGAATTCATACATTTGCACAGTCATAACTGTACTCTAATTATTGCTGCATTGTTAACAGTCCTAAACAAGTGCTCCTCTCTGAGTTTTAGATTCACGCTTGTAGTAACATTTTATTTTATTTGTTTTTTGGTAAATGGGAAAGTCCAACATATATTAAAATTACATAATGGGATTTAAAGTTGAAAATCCATTGCAGTAAAATATGGTCTTTGTAAACATATATTGATCTGTGGTTGAGGTTACAACATATTTTATGTTTCCCTGCCAGTCCAGCAACAGTATGACAATGTTTATGCTTGAATAAAAACATACAATCTGTATGAACGCTTATTAGTAGAGATGTTATTTAGAGATATCGTGCAGGAAAAACAAAAACAGTAATGCCGATGTTCTACATAAAAAAGTCTAATGTGTCTCACAAGCTGAAGCAACACACAAAATAAGCTGCAGGTCTCATTTGCATTTTCTATCCAAATCTACCTTTTTATTATGGATTGTATTTAATTCTGCTGTTTCAGATCATGCAGGAAATTAATTTTATGACTTTCAGTGATTTTGTTTACTTAGCAACAGTTGACAGTGACAGGGTCATTGAAGGTTAGGCTTCTATCATTTTATTACAACTGGTTTAATAATTTTCTAAATGCATATCTTAAACGTGTGTAAATTATATGGAGTTAACTATGGTTGTCTTTGCAATTAACCTACTATGTGGATTTTAATTAATTTTATAGATAACATTCAATTGTTTTGAAATGAAGTATATGGTATGCAGAGCTGTTTACCTTCATATTTTATATTAGCATTTTGTGGGCTCCATTTTAACAATGCTGGCTTATTACCATACAGGACTTTCTGCGAGTTCACTCCCTCTTTTATATGCCTGGACTGTGTTGGCCCATCTATGACAACTGTAAATCAGATGACTTTCTAAGATGAGAGAAGGGTGGGTGACTATTTTATGCCGCTAAAGACACACCAGAAAGTTAGAGCCTTATCACTGCAACAATGTCAGGCAGCAGTCCTGGACTGATGTACTGGTTTCCTATACCTTTGAGACATACTCAGGGAGTCAGTTTGATTGACAGTTTTGTTTTGCTCAGTAATGCCATGTCTGTTTCTTTATTTCATAATTAAATCCAAGCTTTTATTATTGAGACATTGTCTGATTAAAAAAGGATTTCCTCTATTTGAAATTTGCCACTCCACTAGATTTTTTTCATGATACACTGCACTAGACTTCTCTTAACTAGGTGATGGGAGACGGGCAGCTTTGAACAGTGCCAGATCTCAAACATTGCAACGTCATGAAAGTATGAGCTACTTGAAGGTTGCTTCTATCATCCTTGCAATGAGCTAAATGTCATACTCCAGGAATTTTTTGAGTTGTTCTCTTTGTGTCAAGATATGTATATTGTCTAGTTTGGAGTGACACTTTTTAGGAGGAGAAGACTACAGCTGTGGTACCTGTAGTGGATCTATTTAAAATGTCTTTGGAAACATAGAATTTGCAAGCGATGATATGATTTTACAATGTGAATGAGAGATGCATTTGAATTCTTTACTCTCCCCCTCTGCTCATCCAAGCTATATGGAAAGTTACAAAAGTTATTAAGGATATCTGACCATTTACCATTGGGTGCAGAATGCAGTATCACTTCAAGTCTATGATCCTGGCTGAGAAGAAGCTTAGCCTGAATAAAGACTACCGGTGCAACAATTCAGACATTAGGAAGGCTGCAGTCCTGTTTGCTCTATCTCCAGGGTGGAAAACCAGCTTACCTTGTTTTCTGTGTTGTGGTTTGTCTGCAGAGTCTATCTGTCTTGCCGCCCAGTAAGCATTTTCATTGCAAAATGTGAAGAAATAGCTAAAAATGTCATGGATAGCATGTCATCCACAAAAGAAGGGACTTCACTGAGCCTTCCACAATGGACAGTCATTTTTCTGCTTGTAAATATTTCTGAAACAACTAACACTTTGGGAGATTTTCAGTTTAGTTATCGGTTTATTAACACTCGTTTATTGACTTCAATAAATCACAATCTGATAAAAAAAATTGTGACAGTGGATAACAGCAAAATCTACATAAAACGTATGGCATTCCATGTGCTACAAAACAATGTGAAATCATTAGCTCCCTACTGAGACGTTGGCACTTGAAATGCTGAGTGTCGACAAGTCGAAAAACACAAAATCCTAGACAGGAGCAAAACTCGAACAAGGCTGTTCTACTTTAAACTACTTTTTTTTAGGGGCAAGCCCCTCTTTACCACATGAACTTATATATACTAACTCTGATATCTCCATACCTTGGAGAAAAGGAAATATTCTGGCAGATGGCCATCTCAGATTTGGTATTAATATATCTATTCTTTTGGCCATTCAGTCTCAGTTTTTCGTGAGTCTAGGACATGGTATAGCAACTGGTTTCCAAAATAATCATCTCATCATTAACCCCATTGTTTCCTTTTTCTACATGGGGCCATGGTGTTGATTCAACAATCACCATTTCTTTTGATCCATTGCCACTTTCCTATCTTCTTTTGCAGTCATGCCTGACTACTGCAGGTATTCTCTCACATAATCCCGCTGCCTCTTCACTGGATGCCCTAATTTCTTTTTGCCGTCTTCCTGTCACAAATTTTCTTCTTCATCAGATTGTCTTCTGCTTTCCTGCACATGTGCCTGAAACAACACAATATGTTCTCTTTGATCTTCTCTGCAATTAGAACTACTAGGCCTTCTGCTCCGATGTTCATATTTCTTCTTCTGTCCTACTGTGTGCATCATATCACACATCTCAGGCACTTCATCTCCATCACCTCTAACTTACTCAACTGCTCTGCTTTCACTGCCAGGTTTCTGTACCACACAGCAGTACTGGTCACACCAATGTTTTGTGCACCTTAATTTTTAGCTTTTTCACATTCTACTCTCATACACAACCCCTGACCCCTTATGTGCCAGTTGGCTGCAGCTCCTTGGATTCTAGCTTTGACCTCCTCATTCAGTCTTCCCTTCTCAGCAACCACTTTTGAAGCTTTTAACATATTTCCCTTTTATCTCACTTCTCAGCTTCTTCTCCATCCATCCATCTACAAACCCTTTTTCCCATTTTTGGCCCTGGGGTCGGGATGTCACTTCAACAGTGACAATCATTTAGAGCCATGGCTAAACCTGCCACTATAGTTCTTCCACACCACACACTTGCGTGCAAATTCATACATATGGTCAATTTAGAGTGTCCAGTCAACTTACTGCAAATGTCTGGAATGTGGGAGGAAACCCATGCTCACTGGGTAGCCCTCTCTGTGTCAAACATTATTCGTACTTGTGCCATTTGGACTTTCAGCATAGCACTCACTAATTTGATCAATTTTTCTGGGACTTTAAACCATCATAGGACTGGCAAAATCAACTTTCTTGGAACTTTGTCATACAAGTTCTCCAAGTCTAGGAAGATCCATTTGAACTCTTTCTTCATCTCTGGCATCTTCTCAACTATCTGTCTCACTGCAAACACCGAGTCAATTGTGCTGCATTTAAACTGCTTTTCTCCCACCTTACTTTCTACTATTCATTTGACAATCACCATCTCCAGACCTTTCATACAGGGTAAAAGGAGTTCAATGCCTCTATACTGCTAACAGTTGTGAATGCCCCTTTGTTCTTGTACACTGGCACTAGAATGCTTGTGCTCTGGTAATCAGGATATGCCTCTCCCTCCATACTGCTAAAGTACACCCTGGAGCCATTTCTCCTGCAACTCACCCAACATCTTGAACATATCTGCCATAACCTCATCTGAGCCTGCTGCTTTGCCTGTCTTCATTTTCCTTAGTGCTGTTCTTAATTCTTCTGTGGTGGGATCCTCCTTTTCTCTCATCGTGGGCTGTGTCTGGGGCAGTACAGCTTCTGTGGGGTTTTCTTCATTCACAAGCAGGTGGAAGTACTACCTCCATCTGCTTTTGATGTCCTGTAGACTGGTGAGCAGGTTGTTGCTGGTATCCCTTAACAAGTGTGTCTAATGATAATCTTTTTATCATTCTGTCTTTGCCTTGCAACCTGATAGAGTTTCTTTGTGGTATCTGCAGAGTTACTTCTCAGAAGCTGGCAGAGTGCCTCTGATGCCTTGTGCTTTGCTATTCGAACTGTTCTCTTAGCCTCTTTGGTAGCCAACTAGTATTTCTTCTTGGCTTGGTCTGTCTTTTCTGTTGCCCATTTTTTCTTGAACCCCTTCTTTTTTGACAACGTCCTAGACTTCTGCCTTTCACCAAGTTATTTCCATACCTGGCTAGGACACATATCTGTTCCATAGTCCTCACACATGCTGTTTGGTGGTGCTGCCATTCTTCTTCTTCTTCTACTCACCTATTTTCTCTTCCTCCTGAGGTGCTAGACCTGGAGTATTTCCTTGAAATCTTGTGCTGTCAGTCAACTTCCAGGTCTTCACCCTGTTTACCTTACAACCTTCACTGACCAATGCTTGCAGCTGATTGTGACAACCAGTGGTTTATGCGATGGGGTCTCTGTTTCATTGGGATGACTTTGCAATCACAGATTTTATCCCAATGCTCTTTCCTTACCAGAAAGAAGTCAACTTGAGATGTGTGTTGGACTCTCTCATGCGTGGCCTTGTGACTCTCTCTCTTGCTGAACCATGTGTTCGCCATCATTAAGCCATTTCCCAGAAAGAAGTCTAGAATGATGTTGCCTTCTTTATTCCTGTTGCAGTACCCATGTAGACCCAGGCAGTCCTAGCCAGTCCTTATATAATATTTTAGCTGTCATGATACATGATTTATTTTATTTTATTTATTTTATTTAACATTTGTTGAAAGGAAATGTCCGACTAGGTTCCACAGAGCCTGTTTTCAGCGGAGGCCCGGGGAGAAATGCTCCAGATGATACATGACATGTGCATTCAGATCAACCATTATCAATACCAGCTCATATTGTACTGCTTTATCTAGTAGGTCCTGCAACTGCTACTTGAATGCACATTTTTCCTTACTATCATAACCCTGCTGTGGGGCATAAGCTGAGATTATAAACACTACCCTATCCTTACATAGGAGTCGGATTGCTTTGAGTCTGTCACTAATTAAGATGATATCCCTCACTGTCTTCTGAAGCCTCTCCATCACCACAATTCCCACACTATTTCTAGTCTGTCCTCTTTCTGAGTAGTAGATTCTAGATCCCAAGTCAAGTGGCTTTGCTGCACTGCCCTTCCATCTTGTCTGTTGGATACTGAGGATGTCCAGCCTCCTCCTTACCATCATGTCATCCACTTCCAAGCTGCATCCTGTCACTGAACCTATACTGAGTGTAAAACAAAGCTATCTCAGGTAACTCAGGCTGGGCAATTGGACAGCAGGTCATAGGTTGGTACTAGGCTATCGGACCCAGGGCCTATACAAGCCTAGCCATAACAATTCCCTGGATATTTCTTCCCACAGTATTTACTTCCCTGGACCCCTGTCTAGCAGGGCAAATGATGATGTGATCTCTGGGGTGAATTTCCTATCTCCCATCCAATCATCAAGGTTCCTTTTGAAGAGGGCCAAAGAGGTGCTCTGCTTGACATGTATGGGCAGTCTAATCCAGAGTCTGAGGAGTCTCTGGGTCAGGAACGTATCCCTCCAGCATGTTTTGTTCATTGCGATGACAAGGTTTCGATCCCTGGAGCGTGTGGCTCTGAGGGATTAGGATTTCTTTAAGTGTAGCATGTCCAACAGCTCTGGGTTTGACATGGCCTTGTATGTTAAGCAGAGCTCGCCTCTGAGTAGACTCTATGCGACAGAGTATAGCTGGAGTATTTTTAGATGGAGTATTTTTAGATGGTAAGCATAGGGCATCTGCTTCAGACCTGTGATTCTTTTAGTGAGGTATTTCTGCGGCCTTTCCAGTTGTTGCAGATGTCTTGAGAAGTACATACCAGTTGGTATGTAACATACTGATTTAGGGTTGCTGGGCTTTATGGCAAGCACACACACTGGCCAATAAGGGCACATGGACCATCCCACCATTGGTACTATATGTGTCCTTGTTGCTGGTCAGAGTAAGCCAGGTCCTCAACCGTCTATCACCAGCAAATATCCACACCTAGTTTTAGTGACATTAGTTAACACAACAAATCTCCCAGAGCCACTTGTTACACCATCGAGTGTCTAGCCCTGCCACGGCTCACAGTCTGTGATCCATGTTCTATGGTTTTGAGGGTACAGCACACCACAGTTGATGTCCAAAGCGGTTGGTCTTTACCTTCTGTGATCTATGAAAAGGAAAATATGGTGAGACCTTTATGATATGTAGCAGGAAAAATGGAAATTATAAAGCTGAGTAGTTTTAAAGGATTTCTTGACACTAAGCAACACAAAGATCATGTTTCTGGGAGTATAAATTACTCTGGGATACACACCTTTCTACTGCACCTCATGTTGAAAAAAATTCCTGAGTCACATTGCTCCACAATGACATGATGTGTCATGCCGTCAACATTACAATTTTTTATTAAATATTCCTAATAAGTAATACTGAGTCAGAGTAATTCACAAAAATAATAATTATACACAAAAATATTTTAAACATAATTATATTTCAAGTTGTCAGCAAGTGTTGCGTATTCTGATACATTATGAAAGGTTGTGTTCCACATTTGGGAGGCAGAAGTTTGAAAGCTATGCTGAGATAAAGTAAACAACATTAAGTAATGAAAGCGCTGTCCTTTAGATATTTCCATGATTCCATTTCTGACTTTCAAGAAATGAATGAAAAGCACAGGATTTGGATATTTATCATAGCCTATCCACAGGAAAGATTTACATACTTCTGACCCTCATGTTAGATATGTGTTGTGATATTAAGGATAGCAAAGGGTACCTCGTTAAAGTATAATGCTGCTTAATCTAACCAAAGATCATAGAAAGAAGGCCAATTAATGGTCTGAAGGATGGCACGGGACTGAATGTGGCCAAAATGTTCATTATAGTAGATAGCAGAATGCTGTACTTTTAGAATCTTGTTGTGGCATTTACACAGCAAACTTTGGTAAGGAATTTTATTGATTTATTGAATCTTGTTTTGTTGAGGCTCAATAGGTCGAGTATGACCACAAACTTTAAACAGCTTCAAACATTAGTAAACAGTACAAAAACACTAAATAAATACAAATTCATGAAATGCTTTTTTTGCAAAGAATCCCCCATGTGAGACAATCACCACCGCACTCTCAATCTCCAAGTGTACTAATCCATATATTTTGTTTCATTCTGACTTTACCATTTTACTAGTGAAAACCTACTACATAGATATGATCATTGTTAGTTGAAAGAAGGAATACACATAGTACAGAACAAATGGCAAAAAATAAAAACTGGTGAAAAACAAACAAAAACGGAACTGGAAACAATAAGAATAAACTCTGAATAAAATTCACTGTTTAATGTAAGCGCTTTCGGCTTAGTCTCTACTAAGCCTTCCTCAGACAAACAGTGGGTAAAGCAGTAATAACAGCTTAAATACATTCATTAATTAAGTAATGATACCTAATTAAAAGGGAAATGCTCACTAATAAACACAGATGTAAAAATCTTACAAAATCTATCTAAACAGTTACAGAATACTCACTACTCTAAAAAATATATATATATATATATACATTTGTGTATTAATTCTACTAATTTGATTGCTCTGAAGAAATCATCAAAACAGTAAACATTATGTACATATAAAATGAAAGTAGATACTAATAAATGCAAACATTCATATTACTTATGATTACTAAACTTAATCCATTAGAACAAAATATATACTATAAATTCACCCCAACCAAGGTATAGAAAGCTATTAAATATATTTAAATGTTATTCAATATATGATAATAATATTTGTACATTTTATACAATATAATAAATGTAATAAATATATACATATTAATATGAAAATATTCATATGAAGTTATATACAAATGTTACATAAAAATATATAAATATATAGGTGTAAAAGTGTCTAAACACATATGCAAATTCATGTTAACTATTCTACCTATTCAATGACAATAATTTAAGAATACATTTAATAGACAATGTTTCATTTAGACCAGGATATGACTGTGCATTGGTCAAAATTTGCCATTTAAGTTCGTCTAATTCTAACCTCAATTGCCAAGGACCCCCTCTACTATCCAAAATTCTTTTTTGCAGTATAATAAATTTAAATGAGTGAGATGGATGCTGCGAAATATGCTTGGCTAAAGCATTATTAAGGTCCAATTTATTGATAGCATACATATGTTCGTACACCCTTGTCTAAATTTTCTCTCTGTTTTTCCTATATAGAACCTATTACATTGTTGGCATAACGCCGCATATACAACCATCTTACTTTCGCAGTTATATTTACAATTGAGGAAGTACTTTTTTTCATTAATAAAACAAGTTTGACCAGTAAGTATATATTTGCATTGCTGGCAACAACCGCATTTAAACATCCCTTTTATATTTGAATGTGTAATACAAATATTATGCTTTTTTTCTAGGATGTTTTTCAAGTTTGGGCCCCTCTTATAGGTAATCTATGGTCTATCCCCTAAAGTACCCAATAAATGTTCATTGTTCTTAATAACTGACCAATTTTTATACAATATTTCTTTTATATATTTATGATCCAATGAATAAGTGAATAAGAAACTTGCATGATATGAACTATTATTGGGAGCAACATTAGTTACACTCCCATCAAGCATGTCAATCTGAGATGTCTCAGAATCCAAATGGAATCCTACGCTTACTTTTAATAAGGGTAAAAAGTGTCCTGACAAACAATTTTGTTCTACTTCTGTTCTGATAGCTCTAATAAGATGGTTTGGGTAACCCCTATTCATAAACATACCCTGCAATAAGTCACATTCACATTTAAAATCAAGATTGTCAGAGGTCATGCGAGCTGCCCTAACCATTTGTCCTTTGATGACTGCACGCTTCTGATGAATTGGATGGCAACTAGAAAAGTGCAAAAAACTGTTTGAATACGTAGGTTTCCTGAATATTTTACACAGCAAACTTTGGTAAGAAATTTTATTGATTTATTGAATCTTGTTTTGTTGAGGCTCAATGGGTCGAGTATGACCACAAACTTTAAACAGCTTCAAACATTAGTAAACAGTACAAAAACACTAAATAAATACAAATTCATGAAATGCTTTTTTTGCAAAGAATCCCCCATGTGAGACAATCACCACCGCACTCTCAATCTCCAAGTGTACTAATCCATATATTTTGTTTCATTCTGACTTTACCATTTTACTAGTGAAAACCTACTACATAGATATGATCATTGTTAGTTGAAAGAAGGAATACACATAGTACACACAAGGATAATTCAATGAAACAGATAACAGCATGAGCAAAAAAGCCATTTTCAGCTTTAGCATACCCAGATAATTTGATATCATTAAGGAGTACTTGTTTATACATAATAAGACCCTCTTTTGTCTGGTAAAGAAGATGGATGAACTGTCAGTTCCGCCAAATCAGCAAGTAGCGGTGAGGTTTTTTTTTTTTAAAGTCTGTATTTAACAGCTAACCCTAATAACCTGACCAGTGCAGCAGACATAACTGGTGGTAGTGATGTGTGAGGGATGAGGAGCAGACCGAGTTACTAGAGTCAGCAATGTGGTAACCTATGTTATGGTCAAATCCGAAGATATTGTATCCACAGTTATCATGCAGATATGATTGGAAAGCCTTATCACTGATGCTGCAACTTGATGGCAAGCAAAAAATGAAACAAGAAATGAGAGGCACTGCACTAGTGCACCAAATACAAAATAATGTTCACCAACACTAGTAAACCATCAGTGGTTATGTGCAATAAAAGTGCATTCTACCACCAGGGACGTCGGGAGGCATACACACTGTACTGATTTCAGTACATCTTTTTTAGAAGAGGGGGTAGCTTTTTAAAAAAAAAAAAAAAAGTACGTACATATTTCTTCCTTTTTAAAGGGTATCGGCTCCTTTAAGGAGGATACCAGCCAGTCGGAAGTGAGCTCACGTCATGTCCGGCTGGCTGCGAGCGGGAAATGTGCAGTAGTGAACAAGCGAGTGGAAGAAGACAATCGCAAATGGATTATCGCTGCGAAGAACTGTAGTTGGACTTTCACTGTGAGCAGGAAATGTAGTTGGACTTGGAAGGCAATCACGAACAGATTATCAGGTAAGAGAGTGTGTGTACAGATTTGTGTGTTGGACGGCAATCATGAACAGATTTGAGAGAGTGTATGTAATGAACGAGATTGGAAGGCAATCATGTGTGTGTGAGATTGGAATTTGGAAGGCAAGTGTGTGTGTATGAGATTGGAAGGCAAGTGTGTATGTGTGAGATTGGAAGGCAAGTGTGTGAGATTGGAAGGCAAGTGTGTGAGATTGGAATTTGGAAGGCAAGTGTGTGTGTGTGTGAGATTGGAAGGCAAGTGTGTGAGATTGGAAGGCAAGTGTGTGTGTGTGTGAGATTGGAAGGCAAGTGTGTGTGTGAGATTGGAAAGCAAGTGTGTGTGTGATTGGAAGGCAAGTGTGTGTGTGTGTGATTGGAAGGCAAGTGTGTGTGTGAGATTGGAAAGCAAGTGTGTAAGATTGGAAGGCAAGTGTGTGTGTGATTGGAAGGCAAGTGTGTGTGTGTGATTGGAAGGCAAGTGTGTGTGTGTGTGTGTGTGTGTGTGTGTGTGTGTGTGTGTGTGTGTGTGTGTGTGTGTGTGTGTGTGTGTGTGTGTGTGTGTGTGTGTGAGAGATTGGAAGGCAAGTGTGTGTGAGATTGGAAGGCAAGTGTGTGTGTGAGATTGGAAGGCAAGTGTGTGAGATTGGAATTTGGAAGGCAAGTGTGTGTGTGTGTGTCGATTGGAAGGCAAGTGTGTGAGATTGGAAGGCAAGTGTGTGTGTGTGTGTGAGATTGGAAGGCAAGTGTGTGTGTGAGATTGGAAGGCAAGTGTGTGTGTGAGATTGGAAGGCAAGTGTGTGAGATTGGAAGGCAAGTGTGTGTGTGATTGGAAGGCAAGTGTGTGTGTGTGTGTATGTGTGTGTGTGTGTGTGTGTGTGTGTGTGTGATTGGAAGACAAGTGTGTGTGTGTGTGTGTGCGTGTGTGTGTGATTGGAAGGCAAGTGTGTGTGTGTGTGATTGGAAGGCAAGTGTGTGTGTGTGTGTGTGTGTGTGTGTGTGTGTGTGTAATGCCCCCACATAATACACCTGCTGGCTATAGGTGTTCAGGCTCAAACCCTGTACCTTTGCTTCAGGGTAAGAAGAGTCTAAAGTCCCTAACCACCACCATTTCTGAACTTTGTTCAGATTTGCTTTTCTAATGGTTGTGAGCTATGGTGAGAAGTGAGAATTGAAGTTGTATTTCCCCCATTATTGTTTTTGTTTGTCCAGGTTTTTGTGCTAAGGTGTGAAGTGAGAACTGCATTTGTATTCCCTCATTATTGGCTTTGTTTGTCCAGTTTTTTTGTGCTAAGAGGTTGAGAGGTATCTAAATGATAGCCATTAAGTTTGTCTTCCTGTTTTTCAAATTGCTGATTTAGCATAGTGGTATGTTGCACTGAGTGTAGTGCATATGGTTCTGGGTTCAAGACATGCATGGTGATAACACAGCATTTTATTCTAGCAACTTTCCAAAATTATACAAGCAATGTTTAAAATGTGTCCCTAGTTTTTGGGCTTTTGTCCCCCCCCAATAAATGTTGGCTTTTTCCAGATTTTTTGTGTTGCAAAGTTCAGAGATACAGCTGAGTGTCAACATTTTACAAGGAGCTGAGTGCTGCAGGGGAACTAAAGTTTAGTGCTGCTTATGCTGAGTCTGCTTATACTATTAATAGCATAGCAGGTAGTGTAATTGCTTTTGATGCAGAAGGCTGTGGGTTCTTCTCCCACATGAGGTAGATGCATTGCTGATACTGTACTGTCTTATAAAGGGGGGGGGGTGGATGCTGTAGTCCGTTTTGATGAAGATATCTAGTAGTAACTATGAACCTGTTATCAGTTTGCCATCCATTCCCTATTGCAATATTGCTAGCGTATCATTGTTTTTAATGTAACATAGGCAATTTATTCCTCAAGGGCAACAGGCAGTTTATTTGTAGATGAAACCATGAAATATAAATTTGTTTGCTAGCAGCAGCCTCTTCATTAGTTATAGATTTCTTTAATGTGGAATTATGTAGATGGCTTTTACTAGTTCAGAGATTGTGCATATTTACTGATACTGGTGGACTGTAGAAGTTTGAGTAGACTTTTATGATGGAAATGTTATGAATTGGGCAGTTTTTGTCATTATTGGTGCATGCATATTTATTGATACTGGTGGACTGTAGAAGTTTGAGTAGACTTTTATGATGGAAATGTTATGAATTGGGCTGTTGTTGTCATTGGTGCATGCATTTTGTTTCATTGTTTACTGGAAAAATGTTCAAAACAATAAATTTAAAATGCTCTCTAACAACTATACTGTATTGTACAAGGAATATAATTTAATAGCGTCAGGAAGGTGTATCAAAGAGCACGTGTATGTTTCATGTGCAAGGGGCCTATGATTTGAAAACATCCCAAAGTTCATCTTTATCTGCCACTGGCAAAATGCATTTTATTTGAATGTGGGTTTCAATGCTGTTTCAATGAATGTGAGTTTCAATGAATGTGAGTTTCAAGGGTAGAGAAGTTTTAATGCTAAGTCTAGTTTCATTGTGAGACTGCATTGCTTTGTTTAGCAGATATTTATTGGTGTTTGTGCTGTAAAATGCAAAATAAAACTTTTCTGGCAAATCATTTAGGAATGAAGTCACTAAATAATGACCGACGTTAAGTTTCAGACGTCATAATCTTCAGAAAAATGCATGCTAAAGCCAGACCTGATATTCTATCAACTGTCTTAAGTTTATACAAGATCAATTTTTAGTACTGTTTGTATGTTCCCCCCAATATATTTGGCCTTGTCCAGATTTCCTCCATTAAGAGGTTGAGAGGTATGTGCAAATAAATCACTTTATGGAATTAGGAATATCCAAACCTCTCAACTGTCCCCAATTTTGTCTCAAAATGTTGCTCTCCCCCTAATAATCTCTCCGCAAAATAGCAATTTTGGAAGAAAATGTGGAGGGTTTACTTTTATAAATAACTGTAATGATCAGAGTTATACATTACTTTTATTTCAGAAATGCATGTAGATTAATTTTGTCAGCTGCTCAAGTTAAAACTGTGCTCATATTAAAATGGTGTCCCTTCTTTGACAGGTTCCCAGCTCTATTGCCTGGCCATCCTCTACCCCAACTACCATGCTGCATTTTTCAAAGAACTGACTTTCAAGTTCATTTTCAATTCAAGGAAAAGAGTTTGAGTGAATTTATATTATATTACTGAAGAGGCATTATAGAGAATGCTTCTTCATCGACACTAAGAGCAAACCGTGAATTACGAGAATGGCCATAGCTTGGCTGAGGAGGGGGGTAGCAGTTTGAGAGCTGTGAGTACAAATTTGAAAATCTTAGCTACACCCCTGTCTACCACATTAATGATGTTAAACGGCCACTGTACCACATGACCAATGTTAAAAGGGCACTGTAGCACACAAATACCACATAATAATTAAGTAAATACCTACGATAAATCTCTGCAACATAATTTATGTGACCTATTCTGCCTGAAAAGGTATAAATAATGAAAGGGACAGAAATCTCTACCTTGTAAATTCGAAAATAAAGTAGGAAGCCCAGTGATAAACTAACTCCTTGTGAAACAGCTGCAGTTTGTCAGTAGGCTCAATGTAGCTTGGGATGGACACTGCCATTACAGAATATGACAACCTTGTGTTTAAATTAAAGAGGTGATGGCTAAAGATATCAGAGACTTTAGATGACAGTAGATGCAACTATTTCAGGACTACTGCAAATGTAGTTCTCCCATCACACTACATTCATTCACATATTTGCACACTGCTTTTTCTTGCTGAGCTGCGGAGGTTATGTAGCTAGCTCTCCAAGTTGTACTGCTAGGCATTTTGGGCTGAAGAAACAGGAATTACTATGCACATCAGGAGCCTTGCTTACTTTTGTGATTCACATCTAATATGGTCGCCATCAGAATGGTAATGGTAATCATCGTACACTGCAACTTTAACAGGACTGATTCTTGCACCAAGGTTTAGCTGCTTAAGTTTTGAAAATTGGACAGATTTACTAATCTTTGTACAGTCCTTTCAGCTAGGATCAGATAACTAGTGCAAAGAGAATAAGAGAGCTATATGACATTAACTGGTAAACAGACAAGAACCAGGCTAAGGCACTCAGGAAAGTGCATAAGAGGATTGTCTGCTGAAATTCTGATGGATATAATTATAATTGGCAAAACAGCAGAACTGAAAGTGCAAATGAGAGTCAATATATATAAGATGTCTGTGGTTACTTAGGAGTATTTCTTCTATTCTGAATTCAGCATTCTCAGAGTTATACATAAGAAGCATGGATGAGAGGTGCAGGCAATCCCTCCCCCACCCTCACCCCCCCAAAAAAAAACACTGAGACAAGAAACATAAAGTTCCAGAATTTATTTGTCTAATTTACAATTTATTTCCTACAGGGATCCTTATATTTAGCTGCGTCAGTTTTGATACAGAGTACAATATTATACTTTTTGACTGACTAGCACTGTTTGGCAAGTCAGAATGTTCTTTACTGGGGCCTGTTCTAGATTATGTAAAATAAAATATACAGGCAAATGTAAGCGGTAATATAGTACCTATAATGCTTGCATGATACTGAGTTTAAACATTGGACTTAATTGTCAATAGCACAGAACAACTCAGCAGAAAGAGACATTTCCAAATGCATGTTAACTGCAATACAACTGTTAAATTACACATGTAAAAAAATGAGTAACTCTTGTCCACTTAAATTGTCTTCATGCAGTGTAAGGAAAAACGGCCCAGGATTTATGTACAACATTTTTAATAGCCAGTTCAAAAGGATAGTACAGATGCTTCCCACTATGAGATGATGAAGGTCATTCCACTGAGGATCAGAATCCTGGAATTGGATTTCTCAAAAAAAAAAAAAAAAAGTTTCATTTTGTATTTAGGGTTCGAGCCCCCCAAACTTATATATGCCAATTCCATGGTTGCACCAACTTGAACAAGGAGGCAATTTCCTCAAAAATGGCATAATTGCTGGCACAAGTCACTGATCATGATTTCCTGTGTTGGAATGCTGGTCTTCGGCGGATTGAATGTCAAATAAATGATGCTCAAGAATTCAGTCTGTGCCCACTCGTAGGTAACCCAGCACGCATGTTTGTTTCTTCTTACCATATATTTAGAATAATCTATTTCAGAGACTGAGCAGGTATTTCCTCAAAATTTGCCTTCAGTAGTACTTTATGAGTTATGGGTTAACAGACTTTTGTCTCAATGTATGCAGGCAGAAGAGTGCAAGTAAACAAAACAAAACAAAACAAAAAACAGGAGATCCATGACTTCCTCCCAAAACGTGGGTATAATGTGTTTTAATATTTTATTGTTTACCTGGTTATTCTTGCAGTATGGCACAGAAAATTATAGCAATAAAGAAAACAATATTTATGTATCCACCATAGAGTGAGATTCAGCAAATGGTGCTGAATGAAATGCAAGAGAGGGTAATGGACAGGCAGTACTTCACTGTAGTCACTGACCATGACTAATAAAGTAGCATTCATTTTGTACAGTACTGATCAAAGTGTACCATTTTCAGCCCAGTAAGAACAAATATAGTGTGCACATATATATATATATATATATATATATATATATATATATATATAAAGTGATGTGAACACTGACTCAGTATGATTGTCACTGTCTGGCAGACACCCAGACCCTATGTGTAAAAATGGGAAAAAGAGATTGTGGATGGATGGATTAATATTACTAATTATGGATTTATATTACGGAACAGATTCCAAATGAGTTGCTGTCATTGCACGTCTGCCCTGATTCTGAAAGAGTTGCTCTTAGTGTAAGTGACTTACTTCGGTGTAAGGCCTATTTATAAAAAGGCTTACAGCAGGGGCTAGATTGTAAAAGATCTGCTCTCACTGTAAGTAGTTACTTACACTGAGGACAAGTCTTTTGGAATCAGGCCCTGTAGGTATATGCAAAAAAGATATAATTAAAAACAGAACATTCATATGGATATCTAATAATCCAATTACAGAATTAAGTATATACAACAAATTTTGTGAATAGAGAGAAGATGAATGCTAAATGTGTACAATATATACAATAGTAGTAGATTTAAAAAAAAATCAGGGGTACCAGAACGTGTCAGAGATGTGGGGATGCATGGCGAGGCTTGAAAAGGCCCTTGTGGTTCTTAGCGTAGTAAACACCTACAAACCTATAAAAGGAAGGAAGTGAAATCAAGAGTAATTGTTTGCTCCGTAATGTATGCATCTGTTTATTTATTTCATTTTCATAACTGATGAAGCTGGATAACCCTAAAATTATCATTTTCTGTGGTGGAAAGAGTTAATTAGCTATGAACTACTGAGAGGTGCAAGGAACAGCCTTGCTAATCTATATCGCTAGGCTATTATATGAATTGCTCGATGCATTAATGCCTTCTGGGAAGCAGTTCAAGGGGGACATACATGGTTAATCAGTCTGCCTCATTACCTTGTTATACAGCTGTGGAGACAGGCCAGTATGGTACTGCATGTTTTAAAGTAAAATCACCATGGTAGGGCTTACTCTGAATGACAAAAGTGTACAGTGAGGGTGTACACCATGTGTACATGTCACTGTAATTTTTATAACTCGAACCGTAGTAAGAATATCTATAGTTGACCCTGAGCTCATGAGGATTAACAGATACTGATTGTTTTTAATGTCTCTTGCTATAATATCATGTCAGTTTCTTAGAGTAAATAGCATGCTAGCAAATCATTCATGTTAACTGTGTGTCGCATAATAAATTAACTTGTATTTACAATCATAAATACATCTGGAATGTTCCAGTATTAGCGCACTTAACTTGACATTAACTATTTTATTTGTGAAGTGGTGAGTGAAATGGTTCTTTTGCTGACATTTTCAGCCATGACCCAACCCCAAAAAAAATCAAATAAATGCAATATATATAGGTGTAGTAAATTTGAAGGAAATACCCAAATCTTGACATTTACAAAGTCGACAATAAAAGGCCAACTTTGCAGATGACATGCTCTTATACATGTGCTGACTGATTATCTCAAAACAAGCAAAACTTAGCATAAAAATTTTAAAAAAAATTTGCCCCCATCCCCTGCTAATTATATATATATATATATCTACTGACTCTGAGATTAGACAATCTTGGAGAAATGGCATATTTCTCTACCTCAAGAATCGTAGATCTCGAACATCTGTCAATCATCTATTTAATCAATCAAATTATGTTGGATAAATACATGCTAACCAAAGGTAGAGTCAACCAACTACGTGGATAGTTTTGGAATTGCTATTCAGCATGTATGTTTTGAGGAGGGAGGAAACAGGAGTTCCTAGAGAAATTCACGTGTGAAGCACTTAAAGGGAACATAGGACAAAGTTTCAGAATCTCCTAGAAGCCGCTATAGCTATGGATTTATGACAATAAACAGTGCATTGTCCCAACTATATTTCCTCAAGATATTATTTCTGATTTTCTAGGCTACACGTTTGTGTCCGTGACCCTTTATACTACTTGAAGAGAATACAGTCTGCAGTTTAAAATCACTAGTTTGTATATCAGGGTTTGACTATCATCTGCCACATTTGTGCTTAATATGATTTTCTTCCCAAGTCACATTTGTTTAAAAGATACATACCCGTGCTTAGCAAGCTTACACAGTTCCCTAACGTAAAGCTTTTTTCTCTCCTTTCATCACAGTTATGCCCGTTAGCTCATATGACAATAAAACTTACACTTATATCACAATGAATACACCAATCCCCTGTGCCAGAACTCCTTTTTTCATTTTATTTTATAAGAACATCAGTCTTCAGATACAAAATTCCTCTATAAAGATTGTATCTGGATATATCCAGCCTTACGCTTTGTACAGTATACGGTTTAATGGTTTATTCTTTCCCAATGCCAATAGCCATTCTATAGCACAGGGTAGCCTTCTCACCCTAATGAAAATCATGATTGAGTAGTGTGTGTCCTGCAAGCTTTTGTAGTATAATTTAATGCAAGTCAATGCACAAAAACTAAGTTCTGTTAAACAAATGCTGTTCCCTTGCTGGTATAATAGAAGCTGCTGGGTTTTCCTAGGAATTCATCAGTGCCTTAAATGTGAAAAATTAAAAAGAAAAATAAAAGTAAAAAAAAGCATGTCTTAGCCCCCATTTGCTATAACCTATCTGCATATTTATAATTGATAACCGCCAGATATACTACTTTTATTCTCAGTTACATATATATTATGCTGTCTCACATCTCCGCTTAACACCACAGATTACTGATATCAGGCTCTGAATGTACACCCTAGAAATAACATGAAATAAGGCTCTGTAATTTAGTATTTAAGTGTAACGCTGCACAACCATTAAATTATTATATGCAGAATACTTGTCAGCTTTCTTTTCAGCAAATTAAGCAATAATATATGACCATCGGTTATATTGCTGTTTAAGAAAAATCAACTAAATGAACACTTAATCACAGGAATCTCTCTTTCTGTTATAATAATTGGTTCTAAACCTGTTCTTCAGTAATTTAAATATATTGCAGAAGGCTGCATAAAATAATCCCAACAGCAGCTGTACAGCTGACTCAGCTGTCAAGTTGACTGACATGAAATGCCTGGATTGTTACCATTAAACATTACTGTGCCATTATTTCATACAGGTATGGCAGTAAATAATGGCACTGGAATTAAGAGTACTGGTGATTTACTTTCAATATAATTCTATGATTTGGTTCAGTATGTTTAATATTTTATTCATTACTAAGTTTTCAATAATAATACACACACTGGGGCTATCAAACAAGCTGTTTTTATTCATGCCTGTTGGTTCTGATTTCATTTTTATTAAGGTATTTTTCTTGATGAGCGAGTCTGTGTGTGTGTGTGTGTGTGTGTGTGTGTGTGTGTGTGTGTGTGTGTGTGTGTGTGTGTGTGTGTGCATGTGTGGGTGGGTAGGTGGGTCTGTGTAACTGTTACTCGGAGAGTTATGTACAACAGCCAGGCATTATATCACAATAACAACATAAGTTTCAAAAGTGGGTGCTGATTTTATGTACTTCATATGTGGATCTATACCATTTGATTCTCCTTGTATCAAAATATGAACCTTTTCCTGATTGCATCTGGCTTCCTAATCCATTTTGCTTTTTATTTTTCTTTGGGTGTTTTTCCCTCCATGTTTGCCACTCATCTACCACCACCCTTTTGGTCTTGAGTCTATTTTCTGCATACCTCAGCAAATTTCTGGCACTGAGACAAGAACTGAAAGAAGGGGGTTGTCATCAATGCAGACATGAAGGAATTAACTATCGCTGCCTGGACATGGCAGCACAATGGATGGAGGTTTTTCAGTTTGTAGCTCCTATCACACTCTCTAAAAGTTAAAGTGAAAGCTTGCATCACCAGAGGTGTCTACTACACTCTCCCTGGGTATCTGAGTGCTCCACTCCCACAATAATGACAGCTACTCTCAAAGGCTTCAGAAGCCAAATTAACATTCTCAGTCATTGGCTGCAACTATAGCAAGCCTCCACTTGCATGTCATGAATGAGCCAGCTGGAACAATTGGCCCTCTTCCCAGTGTAGGTGAATCAGTAATAACCAATCATTCTCATTTATATCCCCTGCCTGACTCTAGCAAGTATTCAAAGTCTGGTCAACAGGGTCATAGACAGCACTTTATCCTGCTATGCTGCAGAGCAGGACATCTATGCTTTTTAATGTCTCTCATACATTAGAGACTTTGAGTAACTTAAGCATCCCAAACATTTACTGCACTAGATTAAAAGCTTTGCTCTCGGAATGGCATCTCATACGTTTTACTACACTAGCGTAAAAGCTTTGCTCTCGGGATGGCATCCCAAACTTTTACTGTACTAGATTCAAAGCTTTGTTCTCGGGATGGCATCCCAAACATTTACTGCACTAGCTTAAATGCTTTGCTCTCGGGATGGCATCCCAAACTTTTACTGCACTATATTCAAAGCTTTGTTCTCGGGATAGCATCCCAAACCTTTACTGCACTAGAATCAAAGCTTTGTTCTTTGGCTGGCATCCCAAACATTTACTGCACTAGATTAAAAGCTTTGCTCTCGGAATGGCATCCTAAATGTTTACTGCCCTAGATTCAAAGCTTTGCTCTTGGGATGGCATCCCAAATATTTACTGCACTAGATTCAAAGCTTCGCTCTTGGGATGGCTTTCCAAACGTTTACTGCACTAGATTCAAAGCTTTTCTTCAGTGTAATATTCCATAACATTGTTGCTGATATTGAAATGGATATTAAATATACAGTAATTTTAAACAATATATCATTTGCTTTGTTTATTATAAGTAATTTTATTAAATACAACAATCTGTGCAATGTTGGATTATGGGCCTAATGGGCCCTTGAGCTGAAAGTTATAAAAGGTCCATTTATTTATTGAGACAGCAGCACAGGACTTCAAGCTAACATAGGAACAGAAACAACAGTGCCTATTTTAGACATATGGGTCTTTACCTGCAGCTCCATAATTCTTTTTTAATCTGTCTAGTGCTGTGTATCTGCCTTTCCACTTGGTCATAGTAGTCATAGTCCTTTGTATTTACTATGTTTAGTGTTTTACTTTTTCTGAACATTTCCAGGTTAAGTTATTTTACTTTATTTTATTTTGTTAAGCAGAGGCATAGCTACATATTTTTTGTGCCTGGTGCTATACAAGATAATGTGCAACAAAAAAGTACTTGCCCTTACAAGCTGTTGTAAATTACTTACTATGTTTCTAACAATCAGCTGCTACAGTTTACATTACATATGGAGCACTATGGAAGTTAAGTTCTGACTACAACTGCAATGCCAGCATTTATTTCTGAATGCTGGTATGCACTGAAGACTAATCAGGATCTGCTGATCTCACCCCCTAACACTTTCTGCTGGGGCAGCTACCACCTTCACTTTACTTTAACTATCCCCTGTGTTGCTGAGTGCTAATGATGGTAAATCCAAAACTCAGTTTATGCTTCTTTTCATCAAATGTTCTCTTTGTGTGAAGGTACATTTTGGACAGGTGCTATTAAGTTTTTAGCATGCCTAGCTTTTATTTTCTGGAATTTAAGACGCTGTTACACTGTCATTTTTCATTTCAAAGCAGCTTTGATGACTGCTTTCTTTAGTCAAACAGTAATGCATATGAAAAGTAAAGCGAATTGATTTATAACAATGAAACAATGTTCACTGTTTTTTGTTCATATCTTCCCACAATATTTACTTCCCTGGACCCCTGTCTAGCAGGGCGACTGACATGATCCCTGGGGTGAATTTCCCATCTCCCATCCAATCGTCAAGATTCCTTTTGAAGAGTGCCAAGGAGGTGCTCTGCTTGACATGTATGGCAGTCTATTCCAGAATATGGGGAGTCTCTGGGTCAGAAACCTATCCCTCCAGCATGTTTTGTTCATTGTGATGACAAGGTTTAGATCCCTGGAGTGTGTGGCTCTGAGGGACTGGGATTTATTTAAGTGGAGCATGTCTAACAGCTCAGGGTTTGACATGGCCTTGTATGTTAAGCAGAGATCGCCTGTGAGTAGACGATATGCCACAGAGTAAAGTTGGAGTTTTTTTAGATGGTCAGCATACGGCATCTGCTTTAGGCCTGTGATTCTTGTAGTGAGGTATTTCTTTGGCCTTGCCAGCTGTTGCAGATGTCTTGTGAGGTACAAACCAAATGGGGCATTGTATTCTATAACGGCTCTAATGAGGGATGAGTACAGTGGGACAATGACCTCCTTTTTTCTGGATGAAAAGCCCTTAGTGATAAGGTGTTCCACACAGAAGGATTTCCTGACTGTTGTGGCAATGTGATTATTGAAGGTGAGACCACTGTCCACCTGTGTCCCTAAGACTCTCATCACACTTTTGGTGTTTAGTGTACTGCCACCTATGTGGTAATTCATGGGTACATGTTTTTTTCCAAAGGGGATAACTATACATTTCTTGGCATTAAGCTTGAGCCCATGGCTCTGGCACCAAGCATCTGTTTCTGTAAGGCCCTTTTGTAGAATATCCACATCATTTGGGGATTCGGTAGGGTCATAGGTTCATAGATTAGTATTAAGCTAGCTGCCCTTGCGAGCCATTTTAAGCTTAGCCAATTATCCCTTGTGAGACTCAAACCCTGCACCTTGTGTTTGTAAGGCAAACACCTTAACCATTAGGCCACCCTCCCCATTAGGCCAATGGCTCCCAGTTTGCAGTTATCTGTAAACTTTGTTAGCCAGAGTCCATTAGTGTTGGCCTGTACTTCAGAGAAGTAGATGCTAAACAAGAGCAATCTCCCAGGACTGAACCCTGAGGTACTCCACTTGTCTGGAGCTGGATTTGGAGTTGGCTACTTTTACAGTCTGGGTTCTGTCAGCAAGCCAGTTGGCAATCCGTTGAGAGACATAGGGATTTATGCTAAGCTTAGTAAGTTTATCTATGATTCCAGACTGGGGAATGGTGTTGAAGGCCATGGCGAGGTCCAGACAGGCTGTGTGGACTGCCTTACCCTCATCCACAGGTCACGTGACTGATTTGAAGAAGTCAATCTGGTTCAGGAGACCAGATCGGCCCTTCATGAACCCAAACTGGGTGGGGTCCAGTGTTTGAAAGTTGCCAACATCTTTGTTTATAACTTCCATGATAATGCATTCCAAGCCCATGCAGATCAGGCTCATCAGACTGATGGGATGGTAGTTCCCAGGATCCAAGGTGGATCCTCCCTTGTGGAGTGGGATAACTGTAGCTTTGTGCCACTCAGTGGGCATGAAGCCTGAGGTGAGGCTATGATTAAACATGACACTTAGGTGAGGTGGCAGTTTATTTTGTAGTTCATGTAGTACACAGCCTGGGATGTCATCTGGTCCCATGGATGCTGTATTCTTAGCTTTGGATAGTGCGGTTTCAACCTGTGTGGCCATGGTTACCAGAATTTGGCAATCTTTTGGTATTGAGATGGGCCCTTTAGGGGCTGAGAGGGGGGTGAAGTTGGCACTAAATTGATCTGCTAGGATATTTGCAATATCTTTGGGATCAGTATATTTAATGTCATTCTGTTGTAGCTCAGAGCAGATCTGAGCATTGCCATTTAGATTCTTGACATAACTATAGAATGCCTTGCAGTTGTCTTTGGAATCTTTGACAATTTTATTTCTGTAACTAGCTTTGGAGGATTTTATGAGGAATCTCAGCTTCTTACTGAAGCTGGTAAGGGAGTTTTCTGCATCCTGGGATTTTCCTCTTTTCTGCAACAGTTTCTTCCTTCTGTTGTATAGTTTGTTTATGGCAGGGGACCACCAGATTGGCTTCCTTTTTTTTGGAGGAGAGTGTCTTGGTTCTATTTGGGATGGCACGATTCATGCAAGAGTGGATGTGCTTGTACAGTGCCTTAGTGTAGGATTCAGCAGTCAGACTTTCAGCTCCCGTTTGCATGGGTGTCATGAAGTTTTCACTTCTGACTTGAGTATCATGAAGTTGGCTTTGAAGAAGTTTTTTACGGAGGTTTCCTTACTGTGGAGTGGGGGTGGGATGTGGATGTCAAGGGTGATTTGCTTATGGTCAGACCTGACCAATGAGAAGGTGACCACTGGTGTGGAGCATCTATCTCCCATGTTGGTAATGACCAGGTCTAGGATATTGGAGCCCCTGGTGGGACAATGGATTAGTTGATCCAGGTCGTTGGAATTTAGGAATTCCAAGAACCGTTGGGAAAAGGTGTTGGTACCTGAGTAGTTTTCCCAGCTAATGGCAGGGTAGTTGAAATCACCCAGTATTAGGATATTTGGTTGTATCTTAATATTTTCCAGTATGTTTAGAAAGGTGTAGTAAGAATCTTGGGGCATGGTGGGGGATTTGTAGCAAGCTACAATTTGGATTGCAGTCTTACCTTGTGTGTTTTACTTATAGTCACACATATTAAACTTAAGGAATGGAAGCTTTCTTACAAGTGTCTCATGTCAGTTTTTTTATAAGAATTCCTCTAAACAGCTTCTATTTTCAAATTATATGTTACAAACATTAATTTATTCTGAGACTTGTTTTATCCAAATCAAAGTCTATGGATAGCAATAAACTATTTCAGTACTCATAGGACACAAAGGAAAAAGTAGTAATAATAATAATAATAATAATAATAATTTCATATAGAGCATAAGTCTATCATAGGAGCTATCTCACACACACACACACACACACACACACACACACACACACACACACACACAATGCATATGCAGTTGCGAACTTATAGCCAATACATAGAACTGTTAATTCAGCTAAGGCATGTTTATGATATGTACCAGGAGTCATGAGCACTTGACAAAAACACTCAAGGATGAATACAAGCAAAAGATACCCTAGCCAGGAATGAAACTGAACAACTAAGATTTTTGAGGTAACAATGCTAATGGCTATGCCACTGTGCTGTCCACATTATAAATGGCTAATTAATCTTGCATGCTGAGTATTATGCTGTTAATGCTGGTTAACAACTGAAGCCAAGAGAATTTACTGTGTGAAAAAATTGTACGACATTTATATAATTTTTTAGTAAAGCCATTAAAATAATGTGAGATCTTTCGTCACACCACAGAGACTTCATCAGACAAGGTTTTAGTATGCTGAATATGAATTCTGGAACATAGTATAGACAATTCTCTCTGTGGAAAAGAAACATTTTTTTGCATTGCAGAAAGTGAATCTGGCTCAAAAAGATGCAACACATGGGGTGGGGGAAATTTCAGATGCACAATGAGTGCAACAGTGAAAACAAACAAAATCTGTGACCTGCAAAGTATGAAAATTGCAGAATAATGACAAGGTAATGAGAAACATTATTAAAATGAAGGCAATCGTATATACACATGAAGATATATATATATATATATATATATATACACACACACACATATATATATATGGATATAGACATATATATGTAGATATAAATCGCCTGAAACTGCTAACAACACGGTTAATGATGACAGTAAAATTTTAGAGATATCGGACACAGACTGTAAATAAGAACCTCACAATAAGCCTGTGTATACAAGAGCCTATACCTGCAGAAACCTGACTACTAAACCTGTATATACAAGAGCCTATACCTGCAGAAACCTGACTACTAAACCTATATATGCAAGAGCCTACACCTGTATATGCCTCACTACTAAACCTTTTTACTCTAGAGAATATGACTGCAGGTACCTAGATACTAAGCCTGTATATACAAGAGGCTATACATTTAGAAAGTCGACACTATTAAACATGCGTATATATAAAAGGCTATACTTATAGATGACTCACTACTAAACCTGTTACACAACAGCCTATACCTGTAGACACCTCTCTACCAAACCTGTATATACAAGAGGCTATACCTGTATTTGCTTCACTACTAAACCATTTTACTCTAGAGAATATGACTGCAGACACCTCAGTACTAAGCCTGTATATAAAACAGGCTATACCTGTAGACACCTCTCTACTAAACCTATACATACAAGAGCCTATACCTGTAGACACCTCACTACTAAACCTACACATACAAGAACCTATATCTATAGACACCTTACTACTAAGCATGTACACACTTTACTACTAAACCTGTAGCTACAAGAACTTGTAGACGATTCATTACTAAACCCATAAATACAAGAGCCTATACGAAGTACATGCCTCACTAATAAATCTGTTCATACAAGATCCTGTACCTTTAGACATCCCTGACTACTAAACCTGTATATACAAGAGGCTATACCTGAAGACATCTCACTATTAAACTGTATATTCAAGAGCCTATACCAATAGATGCCTCACTATGAAACTTGTATATATACAACACCTTATACCGTTAAACTTCTCACTAATAAACTTGTTTACACAAGAGCCTATATCTACAGATACCTCACAAATAAACATTTATATACAAGAGCCTATACCTCTAGATGCCTCACTACTAAACCTATATATATATATATATATATATATATATACACACACACACATATATATATATACACACACACATATATATATATATATATATATATATATATATATATATACACACACACACACACACACACACACACATATATATATATATATATATATATACATACATATACAAGAGGTTATACCTGTAGACAATTCACTACTAAACCTATATATATATATATACAAGAAGCTATGCCTGAGACAACTCACTCCTAAGCATGTACACATTTCACTATTAAACCTGTATATACAAGAGACCATACTTGTAGATGACTTAGTACTAAACCTGTATATGCAAAAGCTTACACCTGTAGACAACTCACTACTAAACCTGTATATACAAGATCCTATACCTGTACACAACTCATACTAACCCTATATAAATGAGCCTATACCAAGTAGATGCCTCACTAATAAAGCTGTTTATACAAGATCCTGTACCTTTAGACATTCCTCACTACTAAACTTGTATATATAGGAGGTTATACCTGGAGACAACTCACTATTAAAGCTGCATCTAAAAGACCCTAAACCTATCAAAGCAACACTACTAAACCTGTACATACCAGAGCCTATATGTGTAGATGCATCACTAATAAACCTTTTTATACAAGTCTATAACTGTAAACACCTCTCTACTAAACTTGAATATACAAGAGCCTATAACTGTAGATGTCTCACTATTAAACCTGTATATACAACTGTATATACAAGTACCTATACCTGTTGACAAGCTCACTAATAAACCTGTATATACAAGAGGCTATATGTGTAGTTGCCTCACTAATAAACTTGTTTATACAAGAACCTATAGCTGTAGAGGCTTCTCTACTAAACCTGTATATTCAAGGGGCTATACATGTAGACACTTGTCTATTAAACCTGTTTATACAAAATCCTAACCCTTAGACACCCTTCCCTACTAAACCTGTATGTACAAGATTGTATACCTTCGGACAACTCACTACTAAACCTGTATATGCAAGAACCTATTCCTGTAGATGCCGGAAAACTAAACATTTATATAAAAGAGTCTATACCTGTAGACACCTCACTATGAAGCATGTATAATCTCCAGTACTAAACCTGTATATATATAAGAGCCTATAGCTGTGCATGCCTCACTACTAAACATGCATATACTAGTATTAACCTCACTACTAAACCTGGATATACAAGGCCCTCTACCTATAGACAACTGACTACTAAACCTGCATATACAAGGGCCTCTACCTATAGACAACTGACTACTAAACCTGCATATACAAGAGCCTCTACCTATAGACAACTCACTACTAAACTTGTATATAGAAGAGCCTATATCTGTAGATGCCTCACTACTAAACGTGTATATACAAGAACATATACTTGTAGACACCTCACTTCTAAACCTGTATATACAAGACGCTATACCTGTAAATGCTTCACTACTAAATCTGTTCATACAAGATCCTATACCATTAGACAGCTCTCACTACTAAACCTGGGATCTAAATGGAGAAATGATAAGTCGGCAAAGTAAAGGAGAGTAGTATTGCTGAAATTTAATTTCAAGTCTTGGCGAGTACCTTCACAAGGTAGACCCTGTTTTTCACAAAATCTCCCAAGGTGACACTGATATATAGACTGTATTTATATAGTCTATATCATGGACAGAAGTAGGTCAAAAATGAAAAAAGAAGGCTGGATTTACAACACCCAGGATAAAAAAGTGCCCAATCCTGGTAGGCGTGCACTGTTGCCCGAACTGGTAAAGCTGACATTGTAGACTCCTCAAAATACAGAAACTTTGCTGCAATGGGGCCAGGCCTGCCTAGGGCAAGGATACCCCCCTGTTGTAGAAGGAAGTAGCAGTCCACAAAAATCACAAAAACTGATAGGCCAAAGAAGAGCCATAAAGACGATAAAGTGGACTATTGAGGATAAGAAAGAAATTATGTATTGTTACTATTATGCAAAAAGCCCAAAATTTTCAGACACAAGATATACAAAACAATTAAGAGAGAAATTAAAGGAAAGAAAAATTCTTCCACAGGAAAAACAGTCAGAAGCTTCAAATAAAAATTTGTGTACACTAATACAACAGCTTTGTGAAAAACAGTATATAGACCAAGAAACTTTGATTTGTTTGGAAAAAGAAGCATCTTAGGAAGTGTGAAAATGTAAATAAAACCTAGAATTTTTTGAAAAGTATAAAAAATAAATATAGACATGGGAAAGAAAGAGAGATTTGATATGGTACAATATTTAGTAAAGGTGAAAGTCAAACTGATCAATATAAAGAAGGCAGCCCCAAAGATATCCAAAGAGAAACACGGGCAAAGGCATCCAGATATAGAAAATTTCACAATAAAAATAATATTACCAAGAGGGAATGCAGGAAAAAAGATTAGTAAAGTAAAAGTTAAAAAAACAGAAGTTTAAGTTATGGAGTGCCTGCGAAGTAAATGATTTGGTGTAGAAGGTCTAACACAGCCTGATGGAATGAGTCCCCAAAGTAAGGAAACACAGAAAGATCAGGAAACATCTGAAGGAGAAATATGAACATGGGAAAGAAAAAGAGGTTTAATATGGTGTAATATTTATGCAAAGGAGAAAGCAAAACTAATCCATATAAAGAAGGCAGCCCCAAAGATATCTGAAGAGAAATACAGGCAAAGGAATCAGGATAGGCAAAACTTTACAATACAAAAAATAAGAAGGTGAAGAGGAAAAGTAGAAAAAAGAGATTAGTAATGGAGATGTGAAAGAAATAGAAACTGAGGTTATGGAGTACTTTTAAAGTGAATGATTCAGTGTAGAAAATCTAATTCAGAAAGCACCACAACAGGATAAAGCAGTGGACATCCAAATTAAGGGGTAACCAGTGGAACATGAAGCAAATGGTGAAGTGCCATATAAAGATATTTTGGAGCCTTCCACAGGAAACTAGTATAAACATTCACTTGAAGCTGGACAGCAAGGAAAGGAACAGGAAACTGTGCAAACTCTGATGCAGTCAATATTGAGGAGTGATATGCCAGTCAGTTCCATGTGACACAGCAAGAGATGGCACAGGATGGAATTGATTAGACTGTGCCATAGAAAATGCTATAGATCTTTCTATAGAATGCCTGCAGGAAATGAAAAACAAAAAATGTGCTCTCAGTTTAGAAGAAAATGAGTTACAAGAAAAGTTGCTTGATTTAATAGAGATAGATAGACATCTTAAGATCAATGAAACAAATAGGCTGCAGAAGGTCAATGAAACCCAAAAAGTTGGAAGTTTGATAAAAGAAAATGAACACAGTAATTAAGACTGTTCAAAGAGATCCATGCAATATAACTGAAGTAAATAGGATATATTACTGTGCAGCTAAATTAACTGATAAAGTTGTACCACAAGAACACAGGGTCATGAGCGAAAGGAAGGGGAGAAATCAAGTATGTATGGAAGTATCTAATAGAAAAAACTATAAAACAATTAAGACAAGAAGGGTCACTTTTACAACAGTATAGAAGAGGGAAAAGATCAACAAAAATACTTTGAAAGATAATATGATAAAAGCAATGCACAGTATTAGAACAGACCAGGATCTATCATCCATTATCACAAAGAAACTAAAAATCTCAACACAGGCGGAACACTTAGAAGACACGCAGATAAATATAAAGGAAAAGTACAACATAAACAATTTATTGATGACCCAGAAAGATTTATAGAGAACTGTGAAACAAGGTAAAAGGAATTGAAAGAACACCAAAAAAGAAGTAATAGATGCAATTTGGAGAAGTATTTATGAAGATCCTGTGGAACATAAAGATGCTAAATGGATAGAATAAGCAAAATAAAGAATAAGAAGTTTAAAGGTACAGGATATGCAATGGGATGAAGTAGCAGCCAGAGAGATTGCAACAAAGTTAAGAAAAGCCACTGATTGGAAAACCCCAGGCCCAGATGCAGTACATAACTACAGGTTAAAAGTACTAACATATTTGCACAAAGATTTAACCATGAGTAAGAACTATTTATATGCGCACCCCAAACAGACACCAACCTGGCTAACAACATGAAAAACAATGCTCCAACTTAAGAGTGAACCTGCAAGCTGGAACAAGGGATCATTTGTTGTTAAGTAAAACTGTAAAAAGGGGAAGTATCTAGGTATGGCATGGATTGACTATTAAAAAAAGCATTTGATAGTATCCCACATTCATGGATGAAAGAGTGCTTAAAAATCTATATGATACACCCTACTCTGATCGATTACATTACAGTAACCAAGAAAAAGTGGCAGACCACTTTGCAATTAAGCCATGATAAAGGACAATTATTCCAGTGATAAAAATTCAAAGGGGGATATTTCAGGATGACTCTCTGTCACTGCTGCTATTCTGACTTGCCTTTAACCCATTAAATTGTCTACTTAACAGCTTAGGCCATGGCTATAATTAGGCTCCTAGAAAACAACTAAGTGTAAAGACTTCTCATCTTCTTTTTGTCAATGATTGAAAACTGTAGGGCTCATCAGATGAGGAACTGAAAGCACAACTGCAAGTTATCAAAACTTTGTCAGATAATATAATAATGTCATTTGGTTTTGATAAATGTGCAAAAACAACCTTTAAAATAGGAAAGCTGCAGCACCAAGAAAACATAATTTTGGGACAAAAATGTGATATAAAAGAACTTGAGTAAGAAGGAGTGTATAAATATTTGGGAATTGATGAGTGATCAACAATAAAACATGAACAAATGTGAATAAAACTTTGTAAGGAATACTTTGGAAGACTTAAATTAATTGTGAAAACAGCTTTGACATCTAGGAACAAAATTCAAACTATAAAAATTTTCTCTTCCTGTCCTTACAGTTTTGAATTGACTGACTGGCCCCAAAATCTGTTGGATAGATTAGACAGGAAAACAAGAAGGATGCTTCATTCTCACCAAATGAACATCAGTGCATACCTTCCCTGTTCCAAAGAAGGTAGGGGTTCATTGAAACTGATTATATGTATAGATCAACAAGTGTGGGACTGCACACATCTGCTGACCTCACAATGCCCAAACATAGTGAAAATTTTGAAACAAGAGGAGAATAAATATAAAATGACTTCCCTGCTTAGTCTAGCAAAAGCATGTCTGCATCAAGCAGGAATGGAAATCAAACCAGAAGTAGATAAAAATCAGGCAGCAACTGAATGTGCCAAAAGAACAAAAGAAAGAATATAAGGTGAAGGACCAGGTGAGAAGGCAAGAAATGTAGAAATTGCATAAATATAGTTGCAAGAATAGAAATCTTCTCTAAGAACCTCATGTTAATCAGGATCGAACTCAGGAATGGTTAAGGAGAGGCAAATTCAAAGAAAGAAATGAAAGGTTAATAATGGAGGCCCAAGATAGTAGGTTATGTACACACTGGTTTACAAAGTCCATTCAACATGTGGGAGAAACAGAGAAATGGAGGTTTTGTAAAACAGAATTGGAAACAGCTGCACACCTCATTGCTGGTTGTGACATACTAATGGCATAAGGACTGTATACTGAAAAGCACTATAAAGAGGCAATACTGTTGGACTGGGGATTGTGCAAATATTATGGCACTGAAGTGGCTGAAAAACACTGGAAACATGAGCCATAAAACATCATAGAAAATGAAAAAGTTTACATCACATGGGATCACCCATTACCAACAGTTCAAAAGATAGATTCTAGAAAACCAGATAAAGTAGTCCTTGAAATGAAGACAAAAGTAGCATTGATCATTGAAATCACCACACCCAGTGACTACAGTGTCTTGCGTACAGAGAGACACAAAGTCATAAAATATCAGGATTTGCAGGTAGAAATGAACAATGTGGAAGAAAGATACCCAGACAGTTCCAATAGTAGTAGGAGCAATGGGTCTTATAAAAAAAGAATCTACAATCGTATTTAGATATGTTACTAATACATGTAACCCTGTATGAATTGTAGGAGGAGTCATTACTGGGCACATTGTGGGTGCTGTGAAGATCACTTCTGGCTGACATCAAAGACTGAAACTATACTATTTTCATGAACTTTAATCATACTTTGACTTAGGAATGGGGTCCATTCCCGTCATTCTATTAGAAACCCAAAAGACTTTTTAGAAATGAAAAAAAGAGCTAAACCTGCCTATACAAGAGGCTATACTTGTAGACACCTCACTAATAAACCTGTTTAAACAACAGCCTCTACCTGGAACAGCCTTACTGCTAAACCTTTTTGTTGAAGTGCCTATATTTGTAGACAAGTCACTACTAAACATGTACACACAAAAGCCTATACCAGTAGACACCTCACAACTAAACATTTATATACAAGAGTTTGTAGCTGTTGTATATACAGGTTTAGTAGTGAGGTGTCTACAGGTATAGGCTCTTGTATATACAAGTTTTAGTGAGGCTATACCTGTAGATGCCTCACTACTAAACCCATATATGCAACAGCCTATACCTGTTGACACCTTACTACTAAACCTGTATATACAACAGCCTATACTTGTAGATGTCTCACTACTACACCTGTATACACAGCTACTAAACCTGTTTGTACAACAACCTATACCTGTAAA